>NC_140167.1:131521668-131614168 GCF_963971535.1 Notolepis coatsorum
AGTTTAACATCAAAAACTTCAGGCAGATCAGGCCCTGCCTGCCAGTTAATGCTGCTAGGATCTTTCTGCATTCAATGATTTTATCACACATCGAGTAGGCCTACTGTTTTATCAACTGGTCTCTTTTATATGTCACTACTCTTACACCAATATAATTACTCTACAAAAAAGCCATAAAAGTATTTGATAGGAAACCAATTTCATTTCATCACTGTAATGTTTTAGAAAAACATAACATGCTAAGTTTCAAGAATTTCCAAGTTTTCAAATATACTTGCTTCATGTACAAGGTTCTGCATGGACTTGCCCCTCCCCCATTGAATGAGTTAATCCAACAGAAAGCAGACACTGGCATTACCACCAGGGCCATCAGTAGAGGGGACTGTAAGGTGCCTTTTCGGTATACTACCATTGCAGTGTTCTCTGTTAAAAGTGGTAACATACGGCCCACATACGGCCCACACACTGGCCCACACACTACACCGGCCCACACACTACACCGGCCCACATTAGTGGCCCACACACTGGCCCACACACTGGCCCACACACCGGCCCACACACTGGCCCACATACTGGCCCACACACCGGCCCACACACCGGCCCACATACTGGCCCACACACCGGCCCACACACTGGCCCACATTAGTGGCCCACACACCGACTCACACACTGGCCCACACACCGGCCCACACACCGGCCCACATACTGGCCCACACACCGGCCCACACACTGGCCCACATTAGTGGCCCACACACCGACTCACACACTGGCCCACACACCGGCCCACACACTGGCCCACATTAGTGGCCCACACACCGACTCACACACTGGCCCACACACTGGCCCACACACTGGCCCACACACCGGCCCACATTAGTGGCCCACACACTGGCCCACACACTGCCCCCCCCCCCCCCCCCAAAAAAAAAAAAAAAAAGGATAATTTTTTTTTTTTTTTTTTTGGACCAGCCCACTTTGGTCCCGGCCCATCGGGATTCGTCCCGAACGTCCCGATGGCCAGTCCGCCACTGACTACACGTCTCAGGTATTGACTTCTCATCCAAGTATTGTTGTAGGCTACAATTGCATTGCAAGTGCGCACATTCTTGAGACTGTATAAGGTTGTTTACAGTTTAATACTTTTTGGCCATTTAAGAATAGTTTGATTTCATTCATGAAGTCTAGCTTTATAAGGTTAATTCAGAAAAGGCCAATCTTAAAGGGTATATTCGAACTTGAGACTTGTTTTTTCATAATAGCCTCTAGGCTTTCCTTTTCATTTCATTTTTGAATTTCATATTAGCCTACACTTTATTAGTTATATCCCAGTATAGTAGGCTACTATCATATAAATGTAGGCCTATGGTTTATTTTTATTTTTCGTAATTTGTATTTCACATTGAAGAAAGGTGTTTTGAATTAGCCTACAATCTTCAACTAAATTAAGCATTCTATTTTGAATACTTAAGACCTTTGTTGACACTTTATATGATTAGGCTTACACATTTCATAGACTGAATTCATATTAGCCTAACCCTCTATTTACAGATCATTTCTTATTCCAAGATATGGTTCATAAATATTTAATGAATACATAATTGATTTATTTTCCACACAGTGACAACAAGTCATATTTACACACTGAAGAAAAGGTAGATTTATTTTCAACTTTATTACTACATTATTACTATACAGTAAACATGTCACAAAGGGGTGAAATAGAGCAAACTGAAACACAGATTGAGGCAGACGAACTAGACTATAGTGAGCCAGTCGTATCTGCCACTACCGTAACTGAAGCACAGGTTGAGGCAGACAAACTAGACTATAGTGAGCCAGTCGTATCTACCACTACCGTAACCAAAGCACAGGTTGAGACAGACAAGCTAGACGATGGCGACGTATCTACCACAACCTCAAATGAATCTCAGATTGAGTCAGACCAGCTAGACGCTTCCAGCGAGCCAGTCGTATTTACCTCATCAGACTTGCCTCCTCTAGCTAAGGCAGATTCTACACAGCCTAGGAAAAGTGAACGCACTCTGACACGTTCTGAAAAGGGACAGGCTCTTGTAGACGATAAGGTGACGGATCTAAAAGTGAACTTCAAAAGGGCATATGAGAGGTGGAAACATAACATAAATAAACTGAAAAGATCCATCCATAAGGACGACTCTGACCTAAGGGAGATCATAGCCAGAGTAAATTCAGCCCAAATTGAGATTGATGGTATTTATCTAAAAATGAGAGACACTTTACATCCCGATCATCCAGACTCAGAAACCCATAGAAGGAATGATGCATGCCAATCGATCACCAGGACTGCTAATAAAAAGGCTCAGCGGTTCCTCAACGACGGTGGTTCCGAAATCTCAACCTGGCTTGATGCTGAATCAGTGTTCGAATCTACAAGTTCCCAAGCCTCCTTCTCAAGGACCAGACGGTCTACACAGTCTTCCCACGTGTCACACGACGCAAGACAAGCTGCAGCGGAAGCAGCCGCAACTACAGAGGTACTAAAAATTATGAAAGAACAGAATGAGCAAGAAGAAGAAATCCGAAGACTGAAGCAGGAAGATGAAAGGCGGTTGGCTGAAAACGACGCAGAGAACGCCAAGATCCATGCAGAGAACGCCAAGATCCAGGCAGAGAAAAGAGTTCTATTCATCACGGAAAGTGCTGCTAGGAAAACAAAGCTAGAAGCGAAAAAGAGAGAAGTGGAACGGTTAGAGGAACTCAAGAAACTCAACGCAGCTAAGGGAAAGCTAAAGGTTTACACTGAAAGCGTTCATAATGACTATGAGGAAGATCATCTCTGGGCACCTCTTCTACACTATCCTTCAGCACATTCGCTAGCTCTCCCCCCACAAGAAGAACTGCGTCCTCATGCGCCTCCAGTGTATCAACCCAACCCCAATCCGGCAAGTCAAGCTCAAGCCTCACAGCCCTACCAGGCCACAGTTACTAATAACTCGACCTCACCTGCACCTATCTTTACCCCAGTGTCTGTGCCACAAACAGTCACATCTCACAACATTTCTAATGATCTTGTGAGAACCTTAGCCGAAGCCATAACAGCTAATCGCATTCCAATCCCAGAGCCTGCGGTCTACATGGGAGATCCGCTAAAGTATAATGATTGGAAGCTTTCGTTCTCCACTCTAATTGATAGGAAGAATCTGCCGGTTCCAGAAAAGCTGTTTTTCTTACGCAAGTACGTCGGCGGTGCTGTCAAGAAGGCTATTGAAGGGCATTTCCTGGTCGGAACAGAATCCGCTTACCTTGCCGCCTGGAATGTGCTGGAAGACAGATTTGGCGATCCCTTCCTAATCGGTCAAGCATATAGGGACAAGATCCACGCATGGCGCAAAATTGGCCCCAAGGATAATCAAGATCTCCGTGAATTTGCAGACTTTCTCAGCAGCATTGAATCAGCTATGCCTTATGTACAAGGACTACAAGTTCTCAATGACTGCGTCGAGAACCAAAGGATAGCGGCAAAACTACCTGACTGGTGCAGCTCACGGTGGAACCGCACAGTCGTAACAATCCAGGACGAAACCAAGGCGTTCCCTGACTTCAAGGTCTTCGTGTCATTTCTCAGAAAAGAGGCTCGTATTGCCTGTCACCCTATCACTTCATGGCAAGCTATGAACCCAAAAGAAGAGAAAACAAAGCCAAGCGAGCAAGACAATTCTAAGGAATATCGAAACCGCAACATTGGTGCCAAAACCTTCACTACAAGCTAGAGTGAAAAGACAGACAACAAGTGTCTGTTCTGCAAGAAGGCAAACCACACTCTCCATAAGTGTTACAGGTTCATCGAAAAACCTATGGAAGAGAGAGTCACGTTTGTACACCAGGAGAGACTCTGTTTTGGCTGCCTTGAAACTGGCCATCAAGCCAAGGTCTGCAAATCTAGAAGCAAATGCGACACATGTGAAAGACCTCACCCAACATCCTTACATCAAACCTGTGAGAAGGAAGACCAGCCAAAAAGAAAAGACAAAGACAAGGGGTCCAAACCAGAGACGACACAAGAGGCAGATGAAGCTACCGCTCTTAGAATCGTACAAGACAAGAGTGGCACCCACACCTCACCAATCATTCCAGTCTATATCTCCACACCGACTTAACCAGACAAAGTACTAGTGTATGCTCTGCTCGACACTCAGAGCGACACTACTTTCATTCTGAAAGATTTAGCTGACAAACTGAACATCACACAAGATCCAGTAAAGCTCAAGATATCTACCATCACATCAAGAACAAAGGTTGTGTCCAGTGCAAAGGTGACAGGTCTACAAGTGCGAGGTATCCATTCTGAAATCAAGCTCCCAGTAAGCTACACTAGGGAATACATACCAGCAAACAGATCTCATATACCCACAAGAGAAACGGCAAAGTCCTGGCCAGACTTGGAGCATCTTGCAGATGAGATGTCCCCAATACTCGACTGTGAGGTAGGGTTATTAATTGGCTATAACTGTTCCCAAGCCCTAGCTCCCAGAGATGTTGTCCATGGCAGCGAAGATCAGCCTTTCACGCTCATGTCTGCACTGGGTTGGAGCATCGTTGGCTACAACAGCGCTGCCACTGACTACGAAGATGAAATAGGTGTCACTCATCGCATCATCACAAAACAAGTCACACCTACCACCATGGCTCACTCAAAGCTCAAGTCTGAAGTCCAATTCGCCTACCGAACTCAAGTGAAAGAAATGATCTCTCCATCAGACATAATCAAGGTGTTCGAGTCAGACTTTGCTGAAAGGACAAGTGAAGAAGTTTCAATATCACAAGAAGACCTCCAGTTCCTCGCAAAACTGAAGGGAAGCATCAAGCAGAAGCCGGACGGACACTACGAGATGCCGTTGCCTTTCAAGGAAGAAAGGCCAAGTCTGCCAAACAACAGAGCATGTGCAGAAGATCGACTGAAATGCCTGGAGAAGCGTCTAAAAAGGGATGAGAAATACTGCAAGGATTATGTGACTTTCATGGAGGACATAATTGCAAGAGGCGACGCTGAAAGGGTCACAGAGACTGAAATGGAAAGTCAAACAGCATGGTATATCCCTCACCATGGGGTTTACCACCCCCAAAAGCCCGGGAAGATTCGAGTGGTATTCGATTGCTCTGCCAAGTTTCGCAACACGTCGCTAAACGAGCACCTGCTGACTGGACCAGACCTCACAAATACACTCGTTGGGGTCTTGTGTCGTTTCAGAAAGGGACAGGTGGCCATCATGTGTGATGTGGAGCGTATGTTTCACCAGTTTCATGTCGCACCACAAGACCAAGACTACCTCCGATTCCTGTGGTGGGACAAAGGCAAGATGACAGATCCACCATCGGTGTATCGCATGAAGGTCCACTTGTTTGGTGCTGCATCTTCGCCAGGATGTGCCAACTTCGGACTCAAGCACCTGGCAGCAGAAGGAAGAACAAAGTTCAGCGAATCAACAGTGAAGTTCATTCAACGAAACTTTTACGTCGATGATGGACTGACAAGTGTGGACAGTGAAACCGAAGCGATCCAGCTTGTCCAAGAAGCAAGAGCGCTCTGCAGAACCGGAAAACTCCGCTTACACAAGTTCATAAGTAACAACAAGAAGGTGATCGAAACAATCCCAAAGGAAGAGTGTGCTGAAGGAGTAACCGACCTGGACATGGCGCTCGGAGAACACAAGATGGAACGAGCTCTCGGGGTCCAATGGTGCATCAGTTCAGACAAGTTCCAGTTTCGAGTTGCACTCAAGATGAATCCTTTCACCAGAAGAGGAGTGATGTCTACTGTAGCCTCGATCTTCGACCCCCTTGGATTCCTCGCACCTTTCATCCTAACAGGAAGGATGATCCTACAAAGGATGTGCCAAGACAAGATAGGTTGGGACGAGCCAGCTCCTGATGAGCTCAAGCCACATTGGGAAGCCTGGCTACAATACCTCCACAATCTGTCTTCAGTGGAAATACCACAGTGCTATGCTCCATCAATAGCCAAAGAAGTTCAGCAGTATGAACTCCACCATTTCGCTGATGCTAGTTCATCTGGCTACGGAGAATGTTCTTATCTCAGAACTGTTTCCAAGACTGAAGAAGTCCACTGCACTCTTGTTATGGGAAAGGCGAGAGTCGCACCAATTAAAGTAACAACAATCCCAAGATTGGAACTTTCGGCCGCAGTAGTAGCCACAAGGACAAGCGATCTGCTCAAACGAGAGATGGAACTGGAAGACATACAGGAGTATTTTTGGACTGACTCAAAGGTCGTCCTTGGGTACATTAATAATGATGCAAGGCGGTTCCATGTATTTGTAGCTAATCGGATCCAGCGGATCAAAGCAAGTACAGAAGCAAGACAGTGGCGATATGTTGCCTCTGAAGATAACCCAGCTGACCACACGTCTCGCGGGCTCCCTGCCAAAGGGCTTGTGGAGTCAAACTGGTTCACGGGGCCCAGTTTCTTATGGCAAAGAGAACTCCCAAAGGAAGAAGAGACTAAGGCTGAAGACGTCGACAGTGAAGATCCAGAACTCAAAAGAGCACAGGTTCTTACGACCAGAGCTACGGAGGAGAGATCGCTGTCAGATCGCCTGGAGAAGTTCTCAGATTAGAGAAGGGTAGTAAAGGCCATTGCAAGACTCAAGCGTCGTGCAAAAGAAGCAAGCGGTCTAAAGACAAGATTGGTTGAAGGCACCACTCTTGAAGAAAGACAAGAAGCTGAACAATTCGTAATCCAAGTAGTTCAAAGAGAAGCGTTCAGTGAAGAGATAAAGGCTCTAAGCCGAGAGAAAGAGGTTCCTGAGAACAAGTCAACCTACCTGCACACATTAAGCCCCTTCGTGGACAGCCTTGGTACCCTGAGGGTGGGAGGAAGATTGACCCAAGCCGCACTCCATCCACATGTCAGACACCCAGCCATTCTTCCAAAAGGACATCACGTCTCTCGTCTTCTAGTCAAGCACTACCACGAGAAGGTGTGTCATCAGGGTCGCGGAATGACAATCAATGAAGTACGCGCCAATGGAATCTGGATTCTCGGATGTAGTAGCGAAGTGTCATCTCTCATCTTCAAATGCATCAAGTGCAGGAAGTACAGAAAATCGAATCAGGAACAAAAAAATGGCCGACCTGCCGCTAGAGAGGATGGAGAGTACGCCTCCATTTACGTACAGTGGCATGGACTGTTTCGGACCATTTTATGTCAAAGAAGGAAGGAAGGAGCTGAAGAAATATGGGCTCATATTTACCTGCATGTGCTCAAGAGCCATTCACATCGAGGCACTAGACGACCTTACTAAAGACGCCTTTCTGAACGCGTTGCACTGCTTTATCGCAGTGAGAGGCAACGTAAGACAACTCCAAAGCGATCAAGGCACCAACTTCGTAGGTGCGCGCAACAAGTTCCAAGAGTTGATGAGAGGACTAACTGAAGAACGCATGAAAGACCTGGGATGCAGCTTCGTCATGAATCCTCCTGCAGCCAGTCACATGGGCGGTGTCTGGGAGAGACAGATCCGTACCGTAAGGAGTGTCCTCATGTCTATCCTTGACCAATCTGCAAGCCGACTAGACAGCTCGTCACTGAGAACGTACTTGTATGAGGTGATGGCTATTGTGAATAGTAGACCGTTATCCACTGTACATCTCAACGATCCATCAGGCCCAGAACCCCTGACTCCGAACCATATACTGACGATGAAGTCTTCAGTCATCATGCCCCCTCCAGGGGAGTTTGTGAAAGAAGACCTCTATCTTCAGAAAAGATGGAGGAGAGTTCAGTTCCTGTCAAATGAGTTCTGGACTAGGTGGAGAAAGGAGTACCTGCTTAATCTGCAACAAAGAAGAAAATGGACCAAGGACAGAAGAAATGCCAAAGTTAATGACATTGTCCTGCTGCAAGATGAGAACTTGCCAAGAAATCAGTGGAAGTTAGCGAAGGTAGTAGAAGTCTTCCCTGCTGCTGACAATAGGGTCAGAAGAGTTAAGTTGTTAGTCAGTGACACAACACTAGACAACAAAGGCGCACGCACATCTCAGCCACATTATTTAGAGAGAGCCATACACAAAACGGTACTATTACTGGAAGCAGAGTAATGGCTCATTGAAACTTTTTGTTTTTGTTTTTGTGTATTTGGTTTGTTTAAAGGGTTCCCAATGTTTAAAGGGTTCCTGATGTTTTAAATGGTTATGTTGAAAATCACATGTTATGTGATTGGTGGGAGTGTAAATGCAGCTGTCGCCTATAGAGGGTGCATGTTTATTTTTATATTTCATTTTATCTCATGTGACGTATCACGTCCTGTCTCACGCTCTGACTTGCCGTAGTTTGAGCAGATCTGGCAGAACGTGTCCAGACATGTAAGAGAAGATAGTGCAGCAGATTTATGCACTTTATTTGTCAAAGCTAAAAGACTAAAGTACTAGAGTTTTGAAGATAACCCCTCCCATTGAGCTGCAAGCAGGCCAAAGTGGTTAGTAAAGTTTATTCACACTTTTCATTTGTTTTTGTAATTCTATTGACTGAATTGTATGAGTATTGACTGTTGTTATTTCCTGCATTGTAGTTCTACGGTCAAGTCAAGTCAAGAGTTTTAATTGTCACGGCATACAGGTATACAATGAAATGCGGCTGGTCTTGCCCGTGACGATGTGCAATACAGTGGTACAACATATAATAGAATCCAATCAAATACAGTGGTACAACATATAATAGAATCCAATAAAAAACAACAGTGCAATAAACAGGTAACATGGTGTGCCATCTCGGTATCTGTACATAGTATTTACAGAGCATATAGGACATGCTAGGTAGCTTTAGTAGTGCAATACACTGTTCCTGTTGTTTTACTAATTTAAAGTGGCCTTTCCTCTGGCCATAAGTGTGCGTGTGTGCGGCATGAGTGTTAAAGTGGCTGCTAGTGTGTGAGCGTGCTCAGCGTGCGTGTCTTGTGTGTGCTTGTGTGTGCTTGTGTGTGGATAGTTCAGTTTTCTGTGTCTCTCAATGTTCATTGTTCAAGGCTCTGATGGCCTGGGGGAAGAAGCTTAGCCTAAGCCTCTCCGTCCTAGTAGCTGGGGTTCGCAGGCGTCTGCCTGACCTCAGCAGCTGGAACAGGCTGTTATTGGGGTGGTGGGGGTCTTTCATTATCCTGCAGGCTCTGGATTTGCACCTCTTGTTGTATAGAGCCTGCAGGGGAGGTAGCGCAATACCCGTGGTACGCTCGGCTGAGCGCACCACTCTCTGTAGGGCCTTCTTGTCCTGTGCCGTGCTGTTCCCATACCAGGCAGTGATGTTTCCGGTCAAGATGCTCTCTACAGCTCCTGAGTAGAAGGACTGGAGTATCTTCCCCGATACTCTGAACTTCCTTAACTGTCTCAGGTGGTAGAGGCGCTGCTTCGCTTTCTTTACTACTGTGTCTATGTGTGTTGACCATGTCAGATCCTCTGAGATGTGGACCCCCAGGTACTTGAAGCTGCTCACCCTGTCCATGGTAGCCCCGTTGATCATCAGTGGTGTGTGTGTCTCCTGCTGTCCTCTCCTATAATCCACGATCAGCTCCTTGGTTTTACCAATGTTCAGGAGAAGGCTGTTGTCCTGGCACCAACGTTCCAGTACCTCAACCTCCTCCCGGTAGGCCTTCTCGTCGTTGTCCGAGATCAGCCCCACCACCACCATGTCATCTGCGAACTTCACTATGGAGTTGGAGCTGAACTTGGCCACACAATCGTGTGTGTAGAGTGAGTACAGCAGGGGGCTTAGAACACAGCCCTGGGGGGACCCGATGCTCAGGGTGATGGTGTTGGAGGTCTGACCCCCCACCCTGACCGCCTGGGGTCTTTCACTCAGAAAGTCCAGTACCCAGGCGCTCAGGGCGGAGCTCAGACCTAGCTCGATCAGCTTGTCCACCAGTCTGGTGGGGACTATGGTGTTGAACGCTGAGCTGTAGTCAATGAACAACAGTCTCACATAGCCCCCCTTCTGACGGTCAAGGTGGGAGAGAGTGCTGTGCAGTACCTGGGAGACCGCGTCGTCAGTGGACCTGTTTGTCCTGTATGCAAATTGCATAGGGTCCATATCACTGGGGAGGGAGGCACAAATGTGGTCCTTGACCAGCCTCTCGAAACATTTCATGACCACAGAGGTGAGTGCCACCGGTCTGTAGTCATTTGGACATGTTGGGGAGGGTTTCTTCGGTACAGGGATGATGGTAGACATCTTGAAGCAGGCAGGGACTACTGACTCCGCCAGGGATTGGTTAAATATGGCGGTGAACACCGGGGCAAGCTGGTTTGCACAGGACTTAAGTATGCGTCCTGTTATACCATCTGGGCCAGCAGCCTTCCTGGTGTTCACCTGCATAAATGCTCTTCTCACACTGTGTTCCGACAACGAGAGAGCGCCCCCGCCCCCCCGCGGTTGCCCCCCCCCCCCTCCACAACAGCCGGTGCGCCAGTGACGTCCCTAGCCAGAGGGCTAGCGGCGCCACTGTCTACACCGAACCGAGCGTAGAAGGAGTTGAGTTTGTCCGCGAGAGAGGCGTCGTCGCTCCCCATTGAGGGGGCGCTGACTTTGTAGTCAGTTATTGTCTTCAGTCCCCTCCACAAGCCGGTTCAGGTTCATACGGTGGTGATGAACCTGATGCTATGATGCTAACTAGCTCCAGCTAGCCTGTTACAAGAATATGCATCAATAAACAGCCATCTGTAATTAAAGAACTCGGAGTCCTCGCCGTGCATCCATGGGCGGCACAATGCCTGTGCCATTTATGGTGGTTAGTACACGTTTTCTGTGTGTCACACCATATCCGGATCACATGTGTAATAAGAGGGCCAAATCTTAAGTTGCATTGCTTAATTGATATGTTGGTGTACACTATATCCTGCAGTCTATGTGGTGCCACTATGTTCTCCTCTAATGGTCTCCAGGATACCGCTGCTTGAGAATCAAACCAGGTGATCAGTGGTCTTAAAGAGAACGCTTTAAAGTAATAATTGAAGTCTGGAAAGGCTAAACCTCCGTCGGTTTTATTTCTCTGTGCAGTGGATCTTTTTAATCGTGGACGTTTAAAGATCACCAACAGATTAATCTTAACTTTGTTCATAGGACTTACCTGACCCCTAGACGATTGCACCTAATGGGTCTCAGACCGGACTCTCGATGCTCCTTGTGTTCAAACGATGCTATTGGTACATAATTATATGCATATGTATTGGGAATGCCCTCCTGTTAAGACTTTCTGGGAAAATGTCACCACTCAATTATCAGAATTTTTATCTCTGACCATACCGACACTGCCTTCTGTACTGTTGTTGAATGATGTTTCTCAGTTATCGACCTCTGTACATGTAAAAAGTCTCATTTTGGCGGGTCTTACGGCTGCCAAAAAGTTGATAGCATCACGCTGGATTCAACCGGATAAAATGTGCCGGAAGGTATGGATTCTCACTCGATGTGATTTATCTAGAGATATCCACTGCACGAATTTTAGGTGTTAATGAAGCCAGCATAGGAGTCTGGGTAGCTGTGGTGGATAAGATAAAGGAACGCATATGCATTTGGAATTTTCTGATGTGGAATGAAGTAGTGGATGTATAGTCCAAGTGGGGGTCCTGAGGGGGGGGGGGGGGCGAGCAAGAGCCCATGTGTTGTATTTATTATTTTTATGTCTTTTAATCTACTTTTATTCTGATTTAATTACTGGACTGTCATTATTGTTATTATTATTTCTGTTATTGTCCTGTGTTTTATCGTTGATTATTACTGTTACTGTATTGTTTGTCTTGTTTCATGTAAAAAAAGGGAAAATAAAAAACATTTGTTAAAAAAAAACAGATATTACATTACATTACACAAACTAAAAACAGATATTCCATTACATTACACAAACTAAAAACAGATATTACATTACATTACACAAACTAAAAACAGATATTACATTACATTACACAAACTAAAAACCGATATTGTCTGAATTACTAGAAAAAAGAAATGCACCACCTTTGGCTGATAGTAATTTATTAATATCTTAGGATTTCTTTTGGTCTAATAAATGTTTAAGGTTCTTAGATGGATCCCCTGCTGCCTCCTCCTCCTCTTCCTCCTCCTCCTCCTCCTCCTCTTCCTCCTCCTCCTCCTACTCTTCCTCATCTTCCTGCTCCTCCTGCTCTTCCTCCTCCTCCTCCTAATCCTCCTCCTCCTCCTACTCTTCCACATCTTCCTCCTCCTCCTCTTCCTCATCCTGCTCCTCCTGCTCCTGCTCCTACTCTTCCTCATCTTCCTCCTACTCCTCCTACTCTTCCTCATCCTCCTCCTCTTCCTCTTCCTCTTCCTCCTCCTCCTCCTCTTCCTCCTCCGCCTCCTCCTCCTCCTACTCTTCCCCATCTTCCTCCTCCTCTTCCTAATCCTCCTCCTCCTACTCTTCTTCCTCCTCCTCCTTCTCCTCCTCCTCCTCCTCCTAATCCTCCTCTTCCTTCTACTCTTCCACATCTTCCTCCTCCTCCTCCTACTCTTCCTCATCCTCCTCCTCTTCCTCTTCCTCCTCCTCCTCCTCTTCGTCCTCTTCCTCCTCCGCCTCCTCCGCCTCCTCCTACTCTTCCTCATCTTCCTCCTCCTCCTCCTAATCCTCCTCCTCCTACTCTTCCTCCTCCTCCTCCTTCTCCTCCTCCTCCTAATCCTCCTCCTCCTTCTACTCTTCCACATCTTCCTCCTCCTCCTCTTCCTCCTTCTCCTGCTCCTGCTCCTACTGAAGGAGAAAGGAGCTTCTTAAGGAAAGCAGACGAGGCTGGTCTTAATTATTATCGGCAGAAGTTTATTCAACTTAAAGCATTGGTTCAAGACAGAACAGAATTGATACAGAACAGAATTGATATGGAACAGAATTGATATAGAACAGAATTGATACAGAACCGAATTGATATAGAACAGAATTGATACAGAACAGAATTGATATGGAACAGAATTGATATAGAACAGAATTGATACAGAACCGAATTGATATAGAAGAGAATTGGGTAGCACTTTATAATAACACCCTGTTATAATACATTTATAAGGTATTTGTAGATAATGAACTAATCATGAACAAACCATTTATATACATTCATAAATGATTATTAAATCATTTATAACTATATTTGTATACCATATACAAAGTATTTATAACGCATTAGTGGTTAATGAACTAATCATGAACAAACCATTTATATACATTCATAAATGATTATTAAATCATGTATAACTATATTTGTATAACATTTACAGATTAGTTCTACATTATTTATAACTCATTATCAACATTGTTTGTACTTGATTTGTTCATCATTAAATAATGTTGTTTAATGTGTAGTAACACATTTGTAGATGCTTTGAAAAATGGATATGAAAAAACGACTATACTGTATCTCCATTTATTTTTCACGTTCAACAAATGATTTGTTAAGACATTCATAAAACATATAAATCATTTGCAGATGCTATCGTGCGGGCCAATCTAAAGTGAAGCCTATTCATCATTAACAAGTGTCTAATACAGTTAATTATTTGTTTACTTTTTCATCACATGTTACAAATGTTGTAGGCAGCTTTCGGATACACCGTTCTTTGTGACATCAAACAGTGACAGAATTAGGACTAAAGATAGATGCAATTTTATTAACATATAAAATACATGTGCATGACATATAGTGTAACTTGGGGGAGCACTAGGACCCAGGAGCACCGTGGCCAGGTATTGAAGAGTATCTAGAGAGGAAGTCTCACGCGAGCGAGACTTGATGTCACGTGTGTTGCCGTCTGTTTGAATGGAAGCACAAGTTATCCGTGCTGTTCCTGCCCCACGCTTTTAATAAGGTATGAGCAGGTTAAACACCTTTTTTTGTTGGTAAAATGTATTCCATAATTTCCGACCTACAAACAACTCTTATATGTTGTGTAGACGTTCGTGTAGATGTGGTGGCCGCTAACGTTACATTTGTTCCTAATGTGTGCTCAGTGTGCTCAGTGATGACACGACACAAATAATTATTACTCTTGTGTGTCGTGTCGTCATCACATACATACTGAGCACTGAGCACACATTAGGAACAAATGTAACGTTAGCAGCCACCACATCTACACGAACGTCTACACCAGGGGTTCCCAAACTTTTCAGGCCGGGGCCCAGAAAATAAGGCGTCAGAGAGCCGCGGCCCAATGCACATAGTCTGGCCTTTTTTTTTTTTTTTTTTGCCAGGCGACCGATTTTTTAAGCCAAATATCACTTCAATCCTATTAAGTTAGTTCAAGTTAGTTATTCATTTATATGTGCTATTTATGAGAGGGCTAACTTGTTGCAAAATAATAATGATAATAATAATAGCCTCATTAAAATACTATTGTTGCTTCGGTTGTTTTCAGCGTTTTATGTGCATAATCTGTTATTTAGTTTGAAATGTTCGTTGAAATAAGTAGATTTTTCGTTTTTGTTTATTTATTAAGTTAATATAAAACCATATAGTCACATTTTAGAATACAATAGAATAGAATTTTAGAATACAACTAGAAACACTGTCCTGGCCTGCTTCTAAGTTCAGTGACCTGACAAAAAAAATTTAAATATATAAAAAAAAAAAAAAAAAGAAAAAAATTAATCATCTCGCGGCCCATCCGTGGCTGCTCGCGGCCCACCTTTGGGTCGCGACCCCGACTTTGGGAACCACTGGTCTACACAACATATAAGAGTTGTTTGTAGGTCGGAAATGATGGAATAGATTTACCAACAAAAAAAGTATTTAACCTCCTCATACCTTATTAAAAGCGTGGGGCAGGAGCAGCAGCACGGATAACTTGTGCTTCCATTCAAACAGACGGCAACACAACACACGTGACATCAAGTCTCGCTCGCGTGAGACTTCCTCTCTAGATACTCTTCAATACCTGGCCACGGTGCTCCTGGGTCCTAGTGCCCCCCCATGTTACACTACAGTATATGTCATGCACATGTATTTTATATGTTAATAAAATTGCATTTATCTTTAGTCTTAATTCTGTCACCGTTTGATGTCACAAAGAAGAGTGTATCCGAAAGCTGCCTACAACATTTGTAACATGTGATGAAAAAGTAAACAAATAATTAACTGTATTAGACACTTGTTAATGATGAATAGGCTTCACTTTAGATTGGCCCCCACGATAGCATCTGCAAATGATTTATAGATGTTTTATGAATGTCTTAACAAATCATTTGTTGAACATGAAAAATAAATGGAGATACTGTATAGTCGTTTTTCATATCCATTTTTCAAAGCATCTACAAATGTGTTACTACACATTAAACAACATTATTTAATGATGAACAAATCAAGTACAAACAATGTTGATAATGAGTTATAAATAATGTAGAACTAATCTGTAAATGTTATACAAATAATTATAAATGATTTAATAATCATTTATGAATGTATATAAATGGTTTGTTCATGATTAGTTCATTATCCACTAATGCGTTATAAATACTTTGTAAATGGTATACAAATATAGTTATAAATGATTTAATAATCATTTATGAATGTATATAAATGGTTTGTTCATGATTAGTTCATTATCTACAAATACCTTATAAATGTATTATAACAGGGTGTTATTATAAAGTGCTACCCAGAATTGATACAGAACAGAATTGATATGGAACAGAATTGATATAGAACAGAATTGATACAGAACAGAATTGATATGGAACAGAATTGATATAGAACAGAATTGATACAGAACCGGCGCCGGCAGAGAAGGAGGAAGAGAGAGACGTCCCTCCCCTTACATTGACATTTTATAGACATTCTAGAACAGTTGATCACATGACAACATGACAAGTTTAAACAGGCGTATCCTCCCCTAACATCTTACGATCTCATGATCATGACCCAAATGCTTCTGCACGGGATATGTCATTATGCCTTTGTTTGGTGCAGACAAACACAGCCCTCCACAGAGGCCTGTCAAAGTTAATATATTACAGAGTTCTGTGGGAGGCTGAGATCGATAGTAATGATGTAATTATGATCTCATATGATATAGAAACTATACATTTTCCACTACACTACACTATTCTTCCTCATCTTCCTCCTCCTCCTCCTGCTCCTACTCGTCCTCATATTCCTCCTCCTCCTCCTCCTCCTGCTCCTCCTCCTGCTCCTCCTCCTGCTCCTCCTCCTCCTCCACGGGGAGCAGCGTACTGGCTCATGTAAAATGGCAGGCCATGCATTATGCAGCAGCTTAGGCCACAGCGCTGGGTCTTCATGTCCTCGGCTACAGTCCACCTGTCGCTGCTCTGGTCGTAGCGCTCCACGTTGGAGATGGAGGTGAAGCCACTGTAGCCTCCGACCACGAAGAGCAGGTCGTCCAGCACCGCGATGCCAAAGAAGCTGCGGGGAGTGATCATGGCGGGCAGGGCACTCCAGGAGTCAGTCAAGGGGCTGTACGCCTCCGCGCTACGCAGGTAGTTTACACCGTCAAACCCTCCCACCTGAGGACAGGACACATGAGAGGAATGTTTTAGTGTGTGGCTCAGGCAGGCAGGCAGACACTGTATTAATCCACTTAGGGAAATGAGGGCATCACAGCAGTATTGCAAGTCAAATGATACATATCTATAAAAATATCTAGTATAAAGCATTTGTCTCCGTGTGCACCTACCGCATAGACTTGTCCTCTGTACGCAGCGACTCCCACTGCCAAACGCCTGCTGCTCATGGGGGCGATCCGAGTCCACTGGTTGGTGTCTGGGCTGTAGCACTCAGCTGTGAGCTGTAACCAGCCACCACAGATGTAAACCTGTAATAAGAAAGAATATTCTAATTTATTTTATATATTCCATTTGATTTCATTCTACTTTAATTGTCTGTTAATGTTGATGCACCAAAGGACCCAGACACATCTTTTGTATGTGCAAGCTTACTTTGCAATAAAGACATTTATGATTTCTGATCTAACGTTCCTTGTGTTCATCTAGCACCCTGTGTCCCTCAGTTCCACCCACCTTGCCCTGGAGGGCTGGTGCCCCGGCGTTGCTCCTGCGCTCCAGCATGGGTGGGATCAGTGTCCACTGGTCGGTTTCAGGCTTGTAGCGCTCTGCGGTGTTCAGGTCCATGTCTCCGTCAGACCCTCCCATGGCGTAGATACAGCCGTCCAACGCGACCACACTGACGCGACAGCGGCGTGAGTGCATGGGAGCCGCCTGCAGCCAGCTGCGAGTGACGGGGTTGAACCTGCTCACACTGTTCAAATACTCCAAGCCGTCCCGGCCGCCGATGCAGTAGACCAGACCGTGGAGATAAGCGGTGGTGTGGCCGCTCTGGGGACTCTCCCGCTCAACGCTCACGTCCATCCATCCACCGGCTCGGATATTGTAAGCCTCCATGCCACCCCAGCCTCCGATGGCCAATAGGACCTCCTGGGGCCGGCGTGGGCGCGTCAGGGGGTTTGGGAGCCTGTCGGAGCCAGGGGGGTTCAGGACGCTGAGGATGAGGGGCCTGCAGTCGTGGCTGTCCATTACCACAGGGTTGTTCTGGACGTTGCTCCTGAAGTAGTCAGGCCTCATCAAGCCCATGCGAACCTGGGAAGAGACAAGCAGACAGCGGACCACTTAGACATCGGTTGTAGACGGTTTCTGTTGCTAGGGAACAGTTTGGACCCAAATGTTTGAGAACCACTGTACTAGGGAACCTAGTGTTGTTTTAATGTAATGCACAGTAATACAATTAGTTTTTTCTTATTTTATAAATGTTTTGATTTTATTTTTATACATAAAACAGAACATAACAGTACAATAATAATAATAACAATGACAACAGCGATGACAACAATAATAACAGTAACATGAATCATAATGACCTTGACAAGAGACAGACAAACAAGAAAAAGTTAAATAATAAAAATAAAATAAAAAATAAATGTGGCTCAGGCACTAGCAACCATGTTTGTGTATCCGTAATACAATTAGTTACCTTGGGCAGCAGCAAAGGGATGTGTGTTTTACGCTCCTCACGGGAGTGGTCGATCCAACGGAGGATGGCCTCGAACACCGTCTCCTCACTCTTCACGTTCAGGTCATCCCTCTCGATGATGTCCACCAGTTGCTGCGGGGACAGCTCCACAAAGTCCTGTGAGACGTGCAACATCTCCTCAAAGTGGCACACGATGAAGAGATGGGCCTTGCGCATCACGGGAGACTCAGGGCAGTAGTAGATGTCCGCGAACCTCCAGATGCCGACACAGTTTTCCAGAGACAGCTGGCCTTCTAGGAAGTCAGAGCACGCTCCTACTATGCCAGGGACGCGAAGCTGGTCTGCAGCCACCAGAAGCTCTTTCACGTTCTCTGCTGTCACCAGCACAAAGCGTGTGTAGGCGTACTCTATGATGAGCTGCATGATACCCGGGGACACCCCAGGGATAGTGTAGACTGGTATCTCTGAGTCGCTCCAGCGAGTGAAGGGGGCTCTGTGGGACGCAGAGTATAGAGATATCTGATGAGTAAACAGTAAGCAACATTCTGTCCTGTGTAGTAATTAGGGCTGACCCCTATTAGTCGAAATAGTCTACTAATCGGTCGAAAGGAGCTGTAGTCGACTGCCAACCTCTTAGAAGCGTGGCTAACGCTAATGGCACGCATACCAGAGGCCAACTGCCTAAGAAAACAGGCACAGAGGCACTGAAAAAGGATTTCACCCATCTAACGAACACACTAGACTAGACAAATATCAAGATGTATCCATCAGTGGACCAATTGCATGCTTTTGCAGAGGACAAGAAGCCTTCAGTCGACTCCTTCAGACATTAAGCACCCCCCACAGCCCAAATGGAATGATACAAAAATATATATATATATTATACTTTTAATTTTTTTTATTTTGTATAGTCGACTAATAGTCGAGTAATGGCAAATTTTTACCAATCATAGTCGATTATCCAAATCCTTAGTCGGGGACAGCCCTAGTAGTAATATATTTTCACTGAAGAACTTCTACAGTGAAAATATATTACTACTAGGGCTGTCCCCGACTAGACATATAGTATCTTTTTACAGTAGAAGTACAGTATAGTATCTGTTTACAGTATAAGTACAGTATAGTATCTGTTTACAGTAGAAGTACAGTATAGTATAGAATAGAATAGACTTTTAAGTAGCGGAGATTGCGTTCGTCACCAACGCTGGAGACGCTGGGTTCGCGTGTTCGAATCCAGCTCCCGGCGTTGTCACCAGCTTGGCTGGCCGTTCACACTAATACAATTGGCAGTATTAGGGCGTGGGGAAAGCTGGCGGGTGGGTCCTAGGCGTTGTGGACAGCGACCCCTATAGTTCGGTCGGGGCGCCTGCTCAGCGAGGGTAGGATCTGGAGAGAGGTAGTGCGGCCTCCCACACGTTACACTCTGGCTGGCTGCCGGCTGGCTGCACATGCGTCGGAGGAAAGCATGTGACAGTCTCCGGCCTCTCGGACCAACAGTAGGGGAAAGTGCGCAACAACCAGGAAGGGGGTTGGGAATTGGCATAATGACTAACCTGATCCTACTCGATCTCAGTGCAGCCTTTGACACAGTGTGTCACTCCATCCTCCTCCAAAGGCTGCACCAACTGGGTGTTGAGGGCACAGCACTTGACTGGTTCTCCTCCTACCTCACTGACAGACACCAATTCATCTCCCTCTCCGGCCACACCTCCTCCCCCTCCCCAGTCACACAGGGGGTCCCCCAAGGCTCAGTCCTCGGCCCCCTGCTCTTCATCTGCTACATTCTCCCCCTTGGTCACATCATCCGTAAATACCACCTCAACTTCCACTGTTACGCTGACGACACCCAAATCTACATCAGTACACAATCCCCCCACAGCCCACCCCTCAGTCACATCGAATCATGCATCACCGAACTCCAAACTTGGATGACCCACAACTTCCTCAAACTGAACAGTGACAAGACTGAACTTCTCATCATTGGCACCAAAACCACCCTCACCAGATCCGGACCCATCACACTCACCATCAATGACTCCACCATCACCCCCTCCCCCCTAGTCCGCAACCTTGGTGTCCTCCTTGACCCCACCCTCTCACTTGATCCCCACGTCCGCTCCATCGTAAAAATATCCTACTTTCACCTCCGCAACATCGCAAAAATCCGTCACTGCCTCTCCCCCCCGCTGCTGAATCCCTCATTCACGCCTTCATCTCCTCCCGCCTGGACTACTGCAACTCCCTCCTCACTGGTATCACCTCCCGCTCCCTCCATAAACTGCAAATGGTCCAAAACTCAGCCGCCCGCCTCCTCACTAACACCCGGTCCCGCGAACACATCACTCCTGTCCTCCACTCCCTCCACTGGCTCCCGATCAAACACTGCATTAACTTTAAAACACTACTCCTCACCTTCAAAGCCCTCCACAGCCTGGCCCCCCCCTACCTGACTGATCTCCTTCTCCCCTACCGCCCCACCCGTTCCCTCCGGTCCTCCTCCACTGCCTCCCTCACTGTCCCGACATCCAAGCTTAAAAACTTCGGAGATCGGGCCTTCTCTCGCACTGCACCCCGACTCTGGAACTCCCTCCCCCAGTCCATCAGAGACTCCCCTACACTCTCCACCTTCAAAGCTCGCCTCAAAACCCACCTGTTCTCCCTTGCCTTCAACCCCCCCCACCCCTAAACCCCCCCTCCCCTCCAACCTGATTGATATCTGTCTCCAGTCTTTTTTGTGCTATCAGGCTGTCTCCCCTGTTCCCCCCATGGTCTCATGTTCCCTTTGTTTTTGTTTCTTTGTTGTTTTTGTTTTTGTTTCTTTGCTTTCATTTCTTTGTTTGTACCCCTGCTCCCGACTACTGTCAGCGACTTCGGGTTATTGAGAAGCGCTATATAAATTAAATGAATTATTATTATTAACAGTGGGATGGGAGAAAAATCGGAAAAAAGGAGGGGGAAAAAGATAATAAGAAAAAAAAAATATTGACTTTTAATTGTCATTGCACAGTATACAACGAAATTTCAGGGGAGCTCCACAGACCGTAGTACAATATATACATACATGAAACACATAACACTGTACATATAACAGAATATTTTAAATAATAAAGTGCATGATGAGCGGTAACATAGAGATTATCAAGTCCAGGTAAGTGCATGGTGCACGTGAGGGGACAGTCAATGAGCGTTTAACAGTCTGACTGCTTGGGGGGAAAAGCTGTTCATAAGTCTTGAACTCTTTGCATGTATGGACCGGTATCTCCTCCCTGAGGGAAGGAGCTGAAAGAGGTGATGTGCTGGGTGAGACTGGTCCTTGATAAATCACTTGGAGCGGTGGAGGCAGCGGGAGGTGAAGACGGAGGTGATGTTTGGTAGAGGAGTCCCGACGATCCTGCCTGCCGCCTTCACCACCCTCTGTAGAGCCTCTTGCTCCACACAGGGCCCAGAGGCTGTCCTGCAGCAGTCGAGACCCGCCTAGGATGGACATTACAAGGCCCCCTCGCTAAGTCTCTTAACCGAACAGCAGCCACTAGCTGCCTCCACTCCAGAGTGACAGAAGAAGACACCACCCTCCTACAGCATGTCGAGAGGCTATGGACACTAGAGACAATGCCCTTTAAGAACGAAAAGAAAGACATTCGTTCCAAGGAAGACATTTACGCTATAGCCCTCCTCGAGCAAGGGACAAAGAGAGTCAAAGTCAACGGAGTGATGAGATACGCAACTCCACTCCTGAGGCGAGAGGGTATGCCTACCTTCCACGCCCCAAAAGAAGCGACGGAGCGGTATCTATTGAACACAGAGCGGCGCCTAGCCAGAGACCCCGCTCAAGAGACTGTGTACCGCGCTGAGATTAACAAGCGAATCACAGCGGGACACATAAAGAAAATTGACTGGCGACGTTGTGCGCTGCTCCGCGCCTCCCTGATCAAAGACGGCTTTGATCTCCGGCAGCGGGCCAGCAGCGACCCCCCAGTATTGCGCAGCCTCAACCCAGAGGACAAGCCCCTGCTGCGGTTCCTATGGAGAGAGAGGATCGGGGATGAGCAACCAGCCATCTATCAATGGGAAGTCCTCCCTTTCGGAACCACATGCAGCCCATGCTGTGCTACGTTTGCACTGCAAAAACACGTCGCAGAGGACCCAGCAGCTGATGAAGAGGTCCGACAAAGTGTAGGAAATAGTTTCTACGTGGACAACTGTCTGCAAAGCGTCTCGACGCCAGAAGAAGCCGAGGCCCTTCTACTCAAGCTCCGCGCCTCCCTGATCAAAGGCGGCTTTGATCTCAGGCAGTGGGCCAGCAGCGACCCGCAAGTATTGCGCAGCCTCTCCCCCGAGGACAAGGCAGCAAGCAGCGAGACCTGGATGGCGACCATCCCAGGAGAAGCCCAAGAAATGACATTAGGACTAGTATGGCGCTTCAAAACAGACTCGCTCCATTATAAACACACACCCCTGACCAAGGAGCAGGGAAGGTCGACTGCACTACCGACCATCAGACGGAGTGTATACAGAACACTCGCCAGACAATATGACCCGTTGGGATGTATTCTACCTTACACCACCAGGGCAAAAATGATTGTAAGAGCGTTATGGGACAAGGACCAGGGCTGGGACGACCCCATACCCGAACACCTTGCATCCACATGGAGAGAGTGGGAGACGGAACTCAGCTCACTCCCAGGTGTCAACATACGCCGCAGCTACTTCCCACCCACAGTGAGGCCGGAGACGTGCCAGATGGACCTGCACGTCTTCAGCGACGCCTCCGAAGTAGCCTACGGTTCGGTGGCCTACTTGCGTGCCCGAGAGGAGGGAGGAGAAATACATACTGCTTTCATCCTGGCCCGCTCAAGAATAGCCCCACGAAAGCAACAATCTATCCCGCGTCTAGAGCTCTGCGCAGCCCTAGCAGGAGCGCAACTCGCCACGTTAATCCAACGTGAACTCACCATTCCGGTGCAAAGAACAATCTTGTGGTCAGACTCCACGACAGTACTCACATGGATCCGGTCTGATTCGTGCAGATACAAGGTCTTCGTGGGAGTCAGAGTCACAGAGATTCAAGATTTAACAGAAGTAGCAAGCTGGAGGTATGTGGACACAAAACACAACCCAGCTGACGTCATCACCCGGGGAATGTCCCTGGATGACCTCAGAGAAGCAGTGCGGCGCTTCCAGCGAACCTGTCTAGACTGTCGTAAGTGGCGAGCGCAGCCCAGTATACCCCGGATGGCTGACCTACCTCCCTGTCGCCTCCGACTCGGCGACAAGCCCTTTCACTCCACCGGTATGGACTGTTTCGGCCCGCTGTATATAAAGAAAGGAAGAGGAACCGAGAAGCGGTGGGGTATTGTATTCAAATGCATGACCACCCGAGCGATGCATATAGAACTCCTTTCAACCATGAGCACAGACTCATTCCTTATGGCCTTCCGAAGATTCACATCGCGGAAAGGCAAACCGTCTATATTATTGTCTGATCACGGGACAAACTTCAAAGGCGGAGAAAGAGAGCTGAGAGAGAGCTTCCAAGCTATGGGCCCAGAACTTAAGACCCACCTCGCTCCATACCAGATTGACTTCCAGTTTAATCCCCCGAACGCACCTCACTTCGGTGGAACTTGGGAACGAGAAGTACGTTCAATAAAGACAGCCCTGTACGCCGTGCTTGGGGCCCAGACCGTGGCGGAAGAAGTCCTAATGACAGTCCTCACGGAGATCGAGGGAGTATTGAACTCAAAGCCCCTCGGTTACGTCTCAAGTGATGTAGCAGATGTCGACCCAGTCACCCCCAACACACTCTTGATGGGGCGGCTGGACCCCGCGCTACCACAGACAATGTACAGGCCTGAAGAAGCGAACGGCCGAAGAATGTGGAGGTACAGTCAAGTATTGGCTGACAAGTTTTGGAACAGCTTCCTACTCCACTATCTACCGTCTCTACAGACCCGCCAGAAATGGGTGAAAGAGAGAGACAATTTGACAGAAGGAACAGTCATCATGATTATCGACCAGTCACTACCCCGAGCTATGTGGCCGGCTGGCCGCGTAAGCAAAGTGATCACCGGTGCCGACGGAAAGGTCCGAGCAGCCGAAGTGCTCGTCCAAGGGCGGATCTACACCCGACCCGTGGCGAGGCTAATAGAACTGCCAAGGCTCCCCGATACTATCGATGACGACCATGACCCCATGACTTTGTGAACTGACCGACCCCTCACAACAGACATTGAGTAGTGGACAGTGCGGTTAATCTGTCTCTGTTTAGCTAATTAGGTGGGACTAATTAGGGGGCGGCTGTTACAAAGGATCAGATTAAACCGAATATATATATTTATTTATTGATATATATTGCATAGTATTTGTATATCGTTTGATATCCCTTGTATATTCCTTGTACATATACACGGAATATCCCTTTAGCCCAGACTATAATATTTCATTCTCCTATTGGACAGTGGTCCACCGGCGCCAGGGACCGGCCTCCGGAGTCAGGTTCAAAGTCACCGTCAAGACGTGTCTGGACATGCCCGGCCTTGCCCAGGGATACGCGACAGAAATGAGATTGGCACTAGTTTGTTCACCGTGCGTATAAATACGGCGCAGGTGAATACAGAAGCCCCTTAGTATGTTACCCAATAAGTTGAAGCCTCACCCACGATACAACGTGCGGTGAAGTATGGCCTGTTTGGCCCCAGAATAGAGCATTGAGACCGCGTGCGAATTAATAACTGAATTGTCAGAGTTTGGCGCTATACCGTCGAGTGCGACATATTTCTATTAAGTCAATAATAGTCTATTTGTGTATAGTGTATCGTGCGGCTAAAGTTCTACAGTGACCAGCATCTCCAACGCTTCCTCGTATTAGCTAGAGTTCTTATCCAGGCTGGGCTGACCACATGGCGCTTTCACCCGAGGAGACCTAGACGAGAACCGTATGGACATGTACACTGGATTCATCTACCCGACGACTACATAGCCCTTTGCGGCTGGAATATATTTGCTTTGGTCCTGTGATTTATGGAGCGGATAATCGCCGACGCCTGCACGTGTTGGATTTACCCCGCGAGGAGTCAAGTCGAGTCGGCGCCTCAGAGAGCCTGAGGCCGACTAGCTTTCTTCACTGTGGAGCTACAGTCTACGGAGAACAGCTGTATTCGTCTGTGTGTTCTGTGTGATCTGGGAGTGGTGGAGGATGAATATCATTTTGTTTTTTATTGCCCTTTGTACACCACTTTGAGGAGGGCTTTATTTGAAAAAATTCAAATTGCAAACCCAGATTTGTTTTGGCAGTCTGAGAGCTGTATGTTGAGTTGTTTTTTTGTGGAGGACATCTTCGGTTTTGCAGGATTTTTGGAGAAGGCATGGCACCTGAGACAAAACACACTGTATCCTATATAATTGTATTTGAATTCACCTTGTTTTTCTGTTTTTCTGTTTATTTACATTGAGTACAGCTTGTGTTATATTACGTTTTATTGTATTTTCTTGTATTTTTCTTTTTTTATGGCCATCTTGGTCTATGTCATTTGTTAAGTAATTGGTAAAGTATATTATTATATACTTATTGTTATGTGTCTTGTAAGCCCATATGGGCTGGGCATACATCTGTATGTAAGACACGAAAATAAAAAATATCAAATCAAATCAAGAGGCTATTGCACCGGCTCCTGTACCTGGAGTCTCCTTAGTCATCGTTGACCAGACTCTCTACTACCGACAGATCTTCTACCCCTGCTGGCTTACAACCAGGGGGACCCTTCCAGTATCTCCCGCTATATTACTAGTGTACCATAGATATAATTCTCTAAGATTCAGGTTGTATAATTACCTCCTGCGTAACCAGAGAATGGACATTCATTGTTGATTTGTCTACGCATATTCCTTTGCCTTACAAGTGCATTCAAAGAATAATGTAAAGTATATTATGTACCTTTTGCTCCATTAAATACTTGATTATACCTTTGTGTGGAACCGATTTCATTCATCATCATATTCATCATATTCATATATCGTGTACTGTATGGCCAGTAATTAAAGTACATAAAGCGGTAGTGGTTTAATGATACCATACTTATCAATACAGTCAGGGAATTGTACCCCTCAGTTACAAACTGCTTTACGGTCGTAAAATGCACACCAAACTGGACGTACTGCCCTTGCAGCCTACTGTGAGTGCACAGGACGAGACTGTGAGAGAAACGGTCCAAAACAAGCAAGCCAAAATAAAGCGCTACACAGATGCTAAGAGTGGCGCTCGTGCACCTGTTTTTCGGGAGGGGGAGAGAGTCAGGATTAGAACACCACATCACGTCCCCAAAGCACACTCGAGATACAGTGCACCAATGACAGTGAAAAAGAAGATTGGCAAAAGCACCTTTCTGCTCAGCGATGGAAAGAAATGGAACGCATCCCGTCTGGCTCACACTTCGAACACTCCAGATGAGCCTGACTTAGGGATCCGCCCTGCCCTGACAGAGCTCAGCGGTCACACTCCAGCACAGTCGTGTGCAAGAAACAAGCCTAGTTGGCATCAGGACTTTGTTGCACACTGAGTGAGAACTAAGAGTAATATTGGTTGAGCATATATAATTATATCTTGATAATGATTGAATAACCTGTGCTCCCTTTGTTTAATGATTACTGTTACAAAGGGTCAGATTAAACCGAATATATATATTTATTACTTGAGATCCCATGTATAATATTTGTATATCGTTTGATATCCCTTGTATATTCTTTGTATATATACACGGAATATCCCTTTACCTAGGTACAAACCAGACCATAATATTCGTTCTCCTATTAGACAGTGACCCCTAGGCGCCAACGGCCATACCCCCAATGGCAAGTTCAAAGACAACGCCAAGGCATGTCTCAACATGTCCAGGTTTGCGCAGTAATACGAGACAGAACTGAGGTTGGCACTAGATTATTCACCTTACGTATAAATACGTTGCAGGTGGATACAGCAGTAGTCTTATCCCAAAGTTGAAGCCTTCACCACGAGTCAACGACCAAGTGAAGTGAGCAACCTTGCGTCTAAATAGAGCACTTATAATATGTGCGAATAAGATAGTAAAAGTGTCAGAGTTTAGTGAAATAACGTCAAGTTCAACATAGTTTAATGTGAAGTATAGTGCACAGGAGAATCTACACCGGCGAATGCAGAGCCTTTTCCGGCTGGATTATATTGCTTTGGTACCGTGGCTGCTGGAGCAGAGAACCGTCTACCCCACTGTCGTGTGGGATCTACCCCTGTGAGGAGCACCCTCGAGCCCGCCTCTAGGACCAGAGGCTGGCTAGCTTTCATCCATGCTGTCGAGCATACTTGGATTACAGCTGCTGCTTTGTCTGCCGATCAAGGGGTACATGTACCGACTCCCGTAGCTGGAGCTTCTTTATTCCGCGTTGATCCAGACTTTGCTCCCGAACATTCCTCTACCCTGCCGGCTTACAACCGGAGGGAACCCCCTAGTGTCTCCAGCTGACTACGAGTGTGCCTTATGTAATTACTATGCTACAGGTGGCGTCAGTTATACCCATCTTACTATTCTCATGGACTTACGCTCTTGACCTACTTTAAGTGTTCTTCGCCTTACAAGCGCAAGTATAATTCTCATTCTGTAACCTACCGTCGCTGCTCTAATAATAATAAATCCCTCCAAATAGAACTTTATGTGTCATTGCCGTATTCTTGTGTGGGTGTTCACCAGATATATCTATGTACTGTATGGCCAGTAATTAAAGTACATAACTAAGTAGTGGTTTAATAATACCATACTCTCAATACAGTCAGGGAATTGTACCCCTCAGTTACAATTGGTCCTTCGAGCCGGTGGGTATCAGTGTAATATCTAATATAATATTGATATTAACCATGGCCAGCGGTGAACACTCCCCAAGCGGCTCTCCCAAGCTAGAACGCCCACAGCGCAGACGTCAGCCACCTCCCTATCTAGAGGACTACGCTGTCAGTCTAATACCTAGCTTTAAACAGATGTTAAATGCAGATAAAGCGGATAGTCAAAGCATGTCAAATCCTACCGACCAGGCGACCCGACCAGTAGAGACCCCAGTGGATTCAGACCAAACTGACTCAGCTCACGGGGGGGACCAGGTGGGACATGACCAGACTATACCTCCAGACAACGTCACCGGGAGAGTCCCCGGAGAGCTCCAGGATAAAGAAAGCGCTCCGGGGACAGAACCCGTTACCCGACACACAACCAAGAGAAGAGAAGCGCGCCCAGGAGATGGATCTCGAGGCGCGCCCAGAGAACAGATCTCCAACGAGCACTGTCAGAAGCCGATCACCTCCGTCAGTGTCATCCCCCAGCGAGGCGGACCAGATGCTGGCGCAGGCATTCATCGCCACCCTGGCAGCCTCCACCGAACGCGATCGACTTCAGGGTGAACGCGATCGACTTCAAGCACAGACGCTTAGTGAGCGCGAACACTCTACCATGGAAAGAGAGCGTCTCCAGGCTCAACAGACGAGCGAGCGCGAACAATCTGCAGACCAACGAGAGCGCCTTCACGCGCAACTCCAAGCGCAAGCCCTTAGTGAACGCGAACACGCTGCAACCGAGCGAGATCGCTTCCAGGCGCAACAAAGGAGTGAAGACGACCGCATAAGACTGGAGACCAGACGCCTTCAGACGGAAGAGAACATTGAAAGAGGCCGCGCCGAGGCACAGCGCGCCGCCGCCAATGCACAGCGCGACGCCGCCCATGCCAGCGCCAATGCACAGCGCGACGCCGCCAATGCACAGCGCGACACCGCCAATACCCAGCGCGAAGCACAGTGCGACGCCGCCAATGCAGTGCGCGACGCCGCCCATGCCCAGCGCGAAGCAGAGCGCGACCGGCTGCAGGCGCAGATGATAGAACAATTGATTGCCATGGCGACACCCCCTCGCTCCGCACGGAGCTCCCGGAGATCATCACGACAAGGGTCTAGGGCACCTTCCCCTACCCGACGAAGCGACCCGGGACCCGGCCAACAAGAGGATCCTGTCTACGTCTCCGACCCCCCTCCCCGACCGGTCCACACGAGACCCAGCCACCGGGAAGAACCGGCCTACGTAGCCGAGAGACTGACTAGAAGACTCCAGGACCTAGCAGAGGAAGAGGAAGAGGAGGAATGTCAAGCCGACCAGCAGCAACGTACTCTGGACCAGGAGGCCCAGTACAGCCCCGACCAGCAGCAACGTACTCTGGACCAGGAGGCCCAGTACAGCCCCGACGTCAGCCCCGAGTCACTGCACTACAAACCCCCGACCCAACTCACGGGTGAGTTTGACGTACAGTCAGCACCGAGGAACAGCACCTGGGTACCCGGCCCCTGGTACCCACCAAGTACCAACCCACGACAACACGTACGGGGAGACGCGCCCAGGAGGCTCCTTCCCCTACGCTCACCAATGTGCCAGCCATCCATGGCATCGTACCTTGGCACACCAACGTTCCCAGACTTTACGCGCGAGGACAGAGCACAGTACACGGAATTACGGATGTGCTTGGAGACTATGATGTCCGACGTCCCCGATGAGTCATACAAATATGCCATCCTCCTCAAGCACCTCAAGGTGCCCAGAGCGCATAATATAGCGCTGGCATATTCCAACTCAAGCACCCCATACTCCGCGGCTCTAGTGGCCCTCGACCAGCGTTATGGACGCATATGGGACTACGTGATACAAGAAATAAGGAATATTGACCGCCTCCCCCCAGCCAAAGACAATAGAGCATTGGATGACCTCTCTATCAAGGTACAATCCCTGGTAGGGATGCTGGGGTCCCAAAAGGAAAAAGGGATACATGAACTATATGCTAACTCTAATGTGGAACGAATACTAGAGAAGCTCCCTCCAGCCCGCCAAGAGCGCTTTCGGCGGCAGAGAGACCACCGTGATCCCGACGGTCCCGAGCCATCCCTCCTAGACCTGGCCGACTTCCTCGCGAGAGAAGTCAGCAGCCTACGACTGGATACGTTCGTGTGGAGTGGACCAAGCCCAAGAGATGGACCTCGGAGATCTAATGATAACCACCGGTCAGTGACTGTTATGCACCAGGCCGAGTCAGTGCCGCAGCACGAGAACCACAGCAACCCCCCGACCAAAGGGGAGTGGAAGATTGAATGCCAGTACTGTGAACAGGAACATCGGCTGTATCAATGTGACACTTTCAAGAAGCTGACCACGGACGAGGTGAGTCAGTGGATCAAAGACCACCACCGCTGCTTCCGCTGCGCGCGCAGCCATATGGCAGCTGAGTGCCGTTTAAAGAAGAAATGCAGCAAGTGCGACGGCGCCCACCTGGAGGTCCTGCACGACATCAACAAGCGTCCGCCAGGGGGCCGGAGTGTGCCCGTCACGGTAATGTACCAGGCCGAGGCGGTGTCACCACAGACCAGGCCTTACCGCGCAGCACTGTGCGGGGCCCACCAGCGAAGACTAACCAAACAAGGCAACCGACCAACAGGAGTGCTCCACATAGACCCCAAGCATAGCGGGACAGACTACGAGTGCTCATCAAAGTGGTCAGAGTGCTCCTGAGCTACGAGGACAAGGTCCTGGACACTTACGCCGTCCTAGACGATGGGTCTGAAAAGACTCTCCTCCTCGCATCCGCCGCAGCCCGGCTGGGTCTGCGGGGTGCCAAAGGAACAATGACAATCCGTACCATTAGAAGAGACCAGAAGACCATAAAGGGTGAAAATGTCTCCTTCAAGATAGCAGCGGTGGACCAGCCCGAGAAGCAGTATAGCATCACCAACGTCTTCACCAGCCACGACATAGGTCTGTCACAGTACACCTACCCCATCCCACAGCTGATGGCGAAGTACGAGCACCTACGCAGACTACCTATACCGCTCATCGACGGCGCCACACCGACCCTGCTCATAGGCTCCGACCACGCGGACCTCATTCTCCCAATTGAGGCGGCCCACATCGGACCCAAAGGATGCCCAGTCGCGGTTCAGACCCGACTGGGGTGGACGCTCCAGGGCCCCCTCTACGGACTTGACAGTCAACCCACGTCTACACGCTGCCTGCACACAAAGGTGAGCGACACCGGTCACTCTCTCGTACAGCCCGTTGAGAGGCTATTGACATTAGACGAGAGGCCTGTGAGAGAACCGTGGGCACAGGAAGAGGGAGTGCCGAACTCCACCCCCCTCAGTTGCGCTCCAAGTAACGTAGCTGACCTCGAACCCAGCACCCCAAGCGACTCCTTGATGGGGCGGCCGGAACCGGCCCCTCCTCAGATGGGGTACAGACCGAACAAGAGAAACAGACGGAGGATGTGGAGGCACAGCCAAGCACAGATCAAAGCAGTCTCAGGCCCGCTTCCTCCTAAGCTCCCCTCCATCCCTTCCAGCCCATCAGAAGCGGGTCAAGGACAGGGACAACTTAAAAGTGGACACAGTCGTTATGATCATAGACCAGTCACTACCCCGAGCTGCGTGGCTGGCCGGCCGCGTAAGCAAAGTGATCACTGGTGCCGACGGAAAGGTCAGAGCGGCAGAAGTTCTTGTCCAGGGACGGACATACACCCGACCTGCCTCACCGCCACACCCGACCCGTGGCGAGGCTGATAGAGTTGCCAAGGCTCCCTGACTCCCTTGATGATGATTATGACCCACTGACTTTGTGAATTGTCCTACTCCCCACCACAGACATTGAGTAGTTGACAAGACGGTTAATCTGTCTTTGCTTTATCTAATTAGGTGCGGACTAATTAGGAGGCGGCTGTTACAAAGGGTCAGATTAAACCGAATATATATATTTATTACTTGAGATCCCATGTATAATATTTGTATATCGTTTGATATCCCTTGTATATTCTTTGTATATATACACGGAATATCCCTTTACCTAGGTACAAACCAGACCATAATATTCGTTCTCCTATTAGACAGCGACCCCTAGGCGCCAACGGCCATACCCCCAATGGCAAGTTCAAAGACAACGCCAAGGCATGTCTCAACATGTCCAGGTTTGCGCAGTAATACGAGACAGAACTGAGGTTGGCACTAGATTATTCACCTTACGTATAAATACGTCGCAGGTGGATACAGCAGTAGTCTTATCCCAAAGTTGAAGCCTTCACCACGAGTCAACGACCAAGTGAAGTGAGCAACCTTGCGTCTAAATAGAGCACTTATAATATGTGCGAATAAGATAGTAAAAGTGTCAGAGTTTAGTGAAATAACGTCAAGTTCAACATAGTTTAATGTGAAGTATAGTGCACAGGAGAATCTACACCGGCGAATGCAGAGCCTTTTCCGGCTGGATTATATTGCTTTGGTACCGTGGCTGCTGGAGCAGAGAACCGTCTACCCCACTGTCATGTGGGATCTACCCCTGTGAGGAGCACCCTCGAGCCTGCCTCTAGGACCAGAGGCTGGCTAGCTTTCATCCATGCTGTCGAGCATACTTGGATTACAGCTGCTGCTTTGTCTGCCGATCAAGGGGTACATGTACCGACTCCCGTAGCTGGAGCTTCTTTATTCCGCGTTGATCCAGACTTTGCTCCCGAACATTCCTCTACCCTGCCGGCTTACAACCGGAGGGAACCCCCTAGTGTCTCCAGCTGACTACGAGTGTGCCTTATGTAATTACTATGCTACAGGTGGCGTCAGTTATACCCATCTTACTATTCTCATGGACTTACGCTCTTGACCTACTTTAAGTGTTCTTCGCCTTACAAGCGCAAGTATAATTCTCATTCTGTAACCTACCGTCGCTGCTCTAATAATAATAAATCCCTCCAAATAGAACTTTATGTGTCATTGCCGTATTCTTGTGTGGGTGTTCACCAGATATATCTATGTACTGTATGGCCAGTAATTAAAGTACATAACTAAGTAGTGGTTTAATAATACCATACTCTCAATACAGTCAGGGAATTGTACCCCTCAGTTACAATTACCTTGAGTTATACGTTTTATGATACTGACTGTTGGTTCAGTTTACTTAAGAAAGTGAAAAAGCAAAAGTTCTAAATTTGCATAATGCTGAGTAGCAAGTAACCTTCTTTTCACAGAGAAAGGAGATGTTGTGTTCTCTAACATTACAGGTGAAGCTGTACTTCCCAAGAGTCTCCACTATGGGGCGTAGTTAATAGAATGCCATGTTATGCCTACAGCTGGAGTGCAGAAGAAGAGTACACGATGCTGTATGATGATACGTGCAGAAGAAGAGTACACGTTGCTTGATGTTAAGACAACAGAATGTACCCTACGATGAATTGAAAATGGGGGACCCTGATGTAAACAAGACAAAAGTCTTTCTCTGGTCTGCATCCCCTTAACAATTGTATGTATTGAGCTGTACTGTACTGTACCCATTCTGCAATCTGTTAATAAAGTTTTCAATCAATCAATCAATCAAACCCTGCTGTAACCTACCATGCTAACCTGCTTAACACTTTGATTGCCTAAGGCTAAATTCATGATATACCATAGGTTGCCAGCTCTATTTGTCTATGGAGAAGTTCCCCTTCTTTGCAGGGCTATAACTTTTTAAATTCTATTGCTAAATTGCCATTATTAGGGCCCATTCAATGTCCTATATGTATTGTTCAGGGTGTATGAACGTTAAACTTTTTCATTCACATATTCATACTAAAATATGATCTAAAGTATAAGTATGTTTTCATCTCTTTCTGCAGCTTTCTCCAGAACGTGATTTATAGCCCCAAATGCATTATATTGATGATCAAATACAGTTTGATAGCAATCGGCGCGATAAAAAAAATCCAACTGGACGGACTTCTGGAAGTTACTACACGTCATCTGATGTTGACCGGATGGGCGAGGGGGCGTTTATAATTCCGTGGGCAGCGTTATACCATTCATCTAATGTGGGTAAAATGTTCATCATAGCAGTTAGTGTCGAACACGGAAATATTACACGCTAAAACTCACCCCAGTCTCCGCGGGCCGTTGGGCGATCAGCGTGGGGTAGACAGTTTTCCATTATGGGATGTAAAAATATCCGGTCCATTTCCAGCTTGTATAATAGTATATATGTCCAAATCATGTTGTTTATCGAGTTATTGGCAACGGATCGCTATGTATTGTGACGAGCTAGAGTGCCGGAACCTATACAGAGTGTCCGGAAGTAATATGGGTGAACAGCACATCGTCCAAGTAACTTCCTGTTAGGCGATTGCGCCGATCGGCCACCAGATGGCGCTCTTGAACCGCTAGAGGGTTCAGTGGGGCTTTTTGGTGGGTCTCAGGCCAGCGGATGGGAAATATGAATCCGATCACAGATTTTTGAAATATTGATATCAAAGACGAGTTACGGCGTCTTCGGCAACTTGAGCATGGCGGGGAAGGACGCCTAAACTCGTCTTCTGGCAGTTAAAGTAACTAAAAGGCTAAAGAGTAACCTGCTTCCTGAGTCTTATTACTACACCTACCTACATACAAAATACTACGTACGTACTACATAACAGATTCTATGAACCCTTATAAGTCATACTCTATCTATCATTTTTGATATTCAAATGTTTTGTGTGATTTACTCAATTTCATATCCTACCTTTCAACATTGTGTGAAGGAAGTGTGCAGATGTCTGGATATGTCTGCATTTTGTTAAAGCAGGAGGCACCTAGTTGTCAGTAAACTACAACTTTAGAAAAAGTCTCAATGTAAATAGAATTACAATTCTAGAACATTTTAATATTTAAAATAGAGTAGAACACCACCACAATCACATAGCGATTAGGTAGGTACACACTGAACAAGTTCCTTAACTGGATGTGACACTATCTCAAAACATTTGGTGACTCAAACAACACCATAAACATTAACATTATTATTTGCCACAAAAGTTATTGGTGCTACATTGACGGACTACAAATGTATTGTAGTTCAGTGGTATCTCTCTATCGCTATCTACCTGTTCCATTTTCATTTAAAATACAAACGAGTAAGGGGGCGGTCGGGTGGCGTAGCGGAGATTGCGCTCGTCACCAATGCAAGAGGCTGCGGTCTCGACTCCCGGAGTCAGCATTGCCTGAGGCTTGGGCCAATCATCATACTAACTCGTTTGGCTGAGTTACGGGGGAGGGAAGTCGTGGGTGGTAATCTGGCGTTGTGGACAGCGACGCCTACAGGTCAGGTCTGGGTGCCTGCTCAGCGAAAGGCAGGAAGTGGTGGAGGCAGCGTGACCTCCCACGCGCTACACTTCACCAATGAAAGTCCTCGCTGCCAGGTGAAAAGAGAGCCACTGACTGTCTCCGCATGTGTCGGAGGAAGCATGCGGTAGACTTCAGGGTTCCCTTGTACCGACCAGTAGGGGGAACATGCGCACAACGACCAGGTAGGGGAAAATAATAATAATACAAAGGAGTAATTTTTACTACTATTTCACAGTTACCTGCTTTGGCAATATTGTAATGAATGAAGTCATGCCAATAAAGCATTATTGTATAACTGAATGAGTGTGAGTGAGAGCATGTGCGGGTGCATGCACAAGTTTGTCTGTGCAAATGTGTTTCTCAACTATTCTTGTTTAAATAAAACATAAATATAGTGATTTTGATGTTATTACATTATCTGGTAAAGTTGTTACATTATACATCCAAAATGTTTTACTCACCGGATAATGTAATAAGTTATTACATTATCCACTCCACATACTTATCACATTATCCAACAAGTTATTACATTATCCGGTTTTATTTTACATTTTAAAGTCCTAACAGAAAAGGTTATTACATTTTGAAAAGTTATTACATTTCCTGGTGTTATTACATCCCCTGAATGTTTTATTTCATTATACAAAGTGTCTGAACTGATTAAACAAGATGTGTATACCAATGTATAACGAATGTACCTAGGCCAGTGGTTCTCAAACTTTTTACACCAAGTACCACCTGAGAACGTAGCTGGCTCTCCAAGTACCACCATATGACCGGCGTTAAAATACAGTCTATTCAGCTATGCACAGTTCACGCAGGAGGCAAATGTATTCCTAATACCATTATTTATTGTTAACTTTTGTCAGACACAGCCACAATGTACAAAGGGATAGCACTAGAACTAGCAAACGCTTCCACACAACTCATACAATGCAAGGGGCATTGAGAACATAATAACTAACATTCTCACATAGCAAGTGAGAAAATTAAGAACAATTGTATTTCAGCAAATGTACTTAATTCTCTCTCTATCTCTCTCTCTCTCTCTCTCTCTCTCTTTCTCTCTCTCTCTCTCTCTCTCTCTCACTCTCTCTCTCTCTCACACAGCAAGCAATTGTCCGTCATTCTCTCTCACACTCACACACACACACACACACACACACACAGACACACACACATACACACACACACACACACACACACACACACACACACACACACACACACACACACACACACACACACACACACACACACACACACACACACACACACACACACACACACACACACACACACACACACACACACACACACACACTGTTATGTACCAGGAGCCTGATCACTCCTGTGTCACTGTGCAGGCAGGCCTGATCACTCCTGTGTCACGGGGCATGCAGGTGAGGGCTGCCAATTAGCCAATTAGTGCTGATTGGTTACCTGCTGGGAGCTTTAAAGTGGAGATGAAGCAGTGCGATAAATACATATTCATAGCATCACATTAGTATTTAGATAAGCCACAGAAGAAATCACGTTATAAAAATAAGCAGTTTCTAAGAAAAAACGATTTGTTGTGTGCATTTCTGAAGCATTTATCATTATGGGCGCGGCCATTTTGTTGCTGACGTCATGGGGCTTGTTTGGTGTATACACTGCTGGTTAGCTGCCTATAGTGAATGGGTCAGTCAGTAAATAAAATGTTGCCTACAAAACAACGGGACCGCGGTGGTTCTGTTTGTATTGCTCCTGGCTGTTCAAACTAATTTTACCATGTGAGAGAGAGGAAAGTTGGTTAATTTCCACAAACTACCAGTGAAAAAAACAGTGTTGTTGGCATGTTGGCTCAGGCTGGCTGCACTCAGGCGGCGTGATCAGCCTGTTGGACAGGGAATGAAGATCCCCAGAGAACACTTCATTGCCTCGGATTATGTTGTTGGGGGTGGAAGGTTTGTCCAGAAGACCACTAATCAGCTGAAGCCTGATGCGGTTCCCTCGGTCTTCGACAGACAGACCGGCGTTAGCTCTCGGGAGCGATGGCTAGCTAGTTGGCACCAGCCGGGGACCGGCGTTAGCTCTCGGGAGCGATGGCTAGCTAGTTAGCACCAGCCGGGGACCGGCGTTAGCAACCGGGAGCGTCGCGGAGCATTCAGCCTGCTGGCTACCTAGATCCACTTCAACCAGCGTCGCGGAGCATTCAGCCTGCTGGCTACACAGCTTGTCGGTGTGCTAATAGCCTCGGCAAGCTAACGGTAGCTGGCTACACAGCTTGTCGGTGTGCTAATAGCCTCGGCAAGCTAACGGTAGCTGGCTACACAGCTTGTCGGTGTGCTAATAGCCTCGGCAAGCTAACGGTAGCTGGCTACACAGCTTGTCGGTGTGCTGGAGCCTCGGCAAGCTAACGGTAGCTGGCTACACAGCTTGTCGGTGTGCTGGAGCCTCGGCAAGCTAACGGTAGCTGGCTACACAGCTTGTCGGTGTGCTGGAGCCTCGGCAAGCTAACGGTAGCTGGCTACACAGCTTGTCGGTGTGCTGGAGCCTCGGCAAGCTAACGGTAGCTGGCTACACAGCTTGTCGGTGTGCTGGAGCCTCGGCAAGCTAACGGTAGCTGGCTACACAGCTTGTCGGTGTGCTGGAGCCTCGGCAAGCTAACGGTAGCTGGCTCCAGGCTATTAGCACATCGACAAGCTGCTGGAGCTCCCGACGCTCGGCTGGTTGAAGTGGATCTAGGTAGCCAGCAGGCTGAATGTTCCGCGACGCTGGTTGAAGTGGATCTAGGTAGCCAGCAGGCTGAATGCTCCGCGACGCTCCCGGTTGCTAACGCCGGTCCCCGGCTGGTGCTAACTAGCTAGCCATCGCTCCCGAGAGCTAACGCCGGTCCCCGGCTGGTGCCAACTAGCTAGTCATCGCTCCCGAGAGCTAACGCCGGTCTGTCTGTCGAAGACCGAGGGAACCGCATCAGGCTTCAGCTGATTAGTGGTCTTCTGGACAAACCTTCCACCCCCAACAACATAATCCGAGGCAATGAAGTGTTCTCTGGGGATCTTCATTCCCTGTCCAACAGGCTGATCACGCCGCCTGAGTGCAGCCAGCCTGAGCCAACATGCCAACAACACTGTTTTTTTCACTGGTAGTTTGTGGAAATTAACCAACTTTCCTCTCTCTCACATGGTAAAATTAGTTTGAACAGCCAGGAGCAATACAAACAGAACCACCGCGGTCCCGTTGTTTTGTAGGCAACATTTTATTTACTTACTGACCCATTCACTATAGGCAGCTAACCAGCAGTGTATACACCAAACAAGCCCCATGACGTCAGCCATGACGTCAGCAACAAAATGGCGGCGCCCATGTTGAAAACAGGGATATTATATTTGATTTTTCAGACAAATAAGATAGATTTCACATTTGATTATAGAATCCTGTCTTACACAAGGTACACAACAAACAAACTAGGATCACATTGTTCACTGCTTCATCTCCACTTTAAAGCCAGCCCTAGTAACACACATGCAGTGTCTGTGCTTAGAGGAAGAGCTGTCAGGTTCTTCCAGTCCTTGTCCGTTGGGTTTACATTAGTACATTAGTTTACATTTACATTAATAGTTCCTTGATATAGTAGCACTTTGAGTTAGAGCACGGGGTTTTGGTGTTGGTTTGCACATAGGTTGCGTGCCCATGAGCCAGGGTCGTAACAGTTGGGCGCTCGTCCGGGATATTTTACCCCTAGAAATTTGTTTGGTGGTTTTTTTTTGTGTTACACGGGGTGTCATGGTATTATGGTTTGGGTGGTGTTCGTTACATATGGTGTAACGTGGGGGCTTGAGCCATTTCATCAAACAGGTGAGTATGCCGTATTTGTTTGTAATTTGATGTGACTACTTATGCTGTTAAAATATATAGTTTAGTGGGCACCACATGTAGATAGGGACATTATTTTCTGGTTGTTGGTTAGCATCCTGTGCACCACGTACTCCTGGGGCAGTCAGGGAAGGGATTAGCACCATCTGCTTGTCTGGTACCGTATCATGTACTGGACGGGTGGATGGTCAAGTATGATCTTTGACTGGTAGCAGGTGTGGTTGAATTTTGGAAAGCACACTGTGGATCTACCTCTGCATAATGATTTTCTTGATTGTGGCTTTGTGTTAGGCCCGGTGGTGAAACCAGAGTTGACATGCGTGCCGGAGAAGCGTGTGGCAGGAGATGGTATGGCAGCGCAGTGTCTCAGGGTCTTCCCAGCCTGTATGGTGGCTGAGGCCACGAACAAATTGGAGGAGGAGTGTGGGGAGGATGCTATGAGAGGTGCTGTTGTTTCATGTGACACCGTTCTAGTTGGAGAGGCTACTAAGCCTGACTTAGGCTGCCAGCCTTCCCACAGTAGCTCTATTGTCCCTAATGTTTCACTTGTGGGCAGGGATGGTCCCAGTATGTCAGTTGATGATTCTGACATTGATCCACATGTCCACACTGATTCTCTGCCATGCACTAGGTGTGATGGTCAACCTAGTTACCTGTGTCCTGTGGAGCAGGAGCCGCCTTCGCGACCTGGTCTGTTGAGTGGCAGCCATTTTGATTTTGATCAGGACAATGTTATTTTGGGTGACGCCATTTTAGATGGTGTTCCAGACGTTTTTGTGACTGTCGTACTGCCATGTTCCAGGTACGGTGGGGCTGTACCTGAGGCGGTACATCCTACTCTGGATGTTCACGGTTTGCAGTATCCTGGACTGCCAGTGCCAGGTGGGATGGATATGGGCGCGGTGGTGGTATCAGTGATCTATGGTTTTTGTTTTGCTGTGTTCTGTTCTGTTGAGCGCAGTTCTCGGGTTGATTTTGGTTTGCAGTCTATTTTTGACAGGTCGGTATCGGTGGAGGGGCCTGGTGAAAGGGAGCATACAACACGGTTGGTGGTCGTGTTCGACAGGGGCCGACCCGCTATCACTGTTGTGGTGGTGGCCGGGTTGTTGTGTGGTGGTTGCCTCTGGGGCAACCAGTTTGGTGGGGGAGGTGTTATGTACCAGGAGCCTGATCACTCCTGTGTCACTGTGCAGGCAGGCCTGATCACTCCTGTGTCACGGGGCATGCAGGTGAGGGCTGCCAATTAGCCAATTAGTGCTGATTGGTTACCTGCTGGGAGCTTTAAAGCCAGCCCTAGTAACACACATGCAGTGTCTGTGCTTAGAGGAAGAGCTGTCAGGTTCTTCCAGTCCTTGTCCGTTGGGTTTACATTAGTACATTAGTTTACATTTACATTAATAGTTCCTTGATATAGTAGCACTTTGAGTTAGAGCACGGGGTTTTGGTGTTGGTTTGCACATAGGTTGCGTGCCCATGAGCCAGGGTCGTAACACACACACACACAATTATTTTGTTACAAAAACTTAATTTCCTGCATTCTGGTGCAGGAATATTTGAATTTTTACCCTTTAAATGCCAGTGTTTGTGATGGGCATCACAAATTATTGTTAAAAAAAACACACAAAAAGTAAAATATTTACAATATATCAAATGCAAAGTACATTTTTCTGGGGGGGATTATTACAGGCTAGGCATGTGTCAATGATTAGCAGCAACACATATTTTGATGGATTTTTTGTAATGTCAGATTTAACACCAACTCTTTTCAGAAAAGTGGGAGTATTTCATTTTTTATCTGACATTACAAGAAATCTAAAAATAAATGGTTATGATCAGGGCTGAAGTTGAATTAAAGATTTATGACTGTTTAGACTGCATTACTCTCTGTCACAGTGATCTCCTGGTTGTTCCCCACTTATGCCCCTTTTCCACTGCATGGTACCTACTCGACTCTACTCTACTCTACTCGGCATTTTCGGTTTTCCATTACCAAAGTACCTGGTACCAGGTACTTTTTGGGTACTTTTTAGGTACTTTTTTAGTCCCTGCTCTGTCGAGGTTCCAAGCTCGTGCCAAGCGAGTAGAACTGGTACCAGAAAAGTCACGTGAAACACTGCAGACCACTGATTGGTCAGAAGAGAGTCACTCGTTGGAGAGTCTGAACGAAAAACAGAAAGCCGCCATCTTTAATGTCTCGCATAGGATTTCATGTTTGCAGCAGGCACAAGTGCAATAAACAAAGGATACAGTCACTGTGTATTCTGCCTCATTTATTGATTAAACAAAACCGACATCAACACAATTTGCCACCGAGCGGAGAGTTTAGTCTCACAAAAAGATCGCTGACTTGTTAAGACTTAAGCTTGTTGTTAGGTTAGGTGCTAATGTTGTGCTAGCGTTTTAGCATGGCTATCGTACATAGCGTGATCAATATAACTTGCTATTGATTGTTTGTATGAGTAACGTTAATGCTAGTAGAATAGACACAACGCGAGGTAATCACCATCCATTTTAAACCGGTTATTACCTAATGCTAACGTTAGCAAATAGACGCGAGACTGGTAACGTTACAGCTTTGTTGTTAGCTTAATGCTAACGTTAACGTTAGCATAGACAGCCTAGCTAACATTAACGCTTGTAGAATAGACACAATGAGAGGTAACGTTAGCGTTAGCAGAATAGACACAACGAGGGTCTCGTTAATGTTGTTATTGATTGATTGATTGATTGAAAACTGTGTTTTACTCTGGCTTGCGCCTAGCTCACGGACATAGCTATGCTGGAGCTCTCACAGAGCTATGGAGCGCTCAGCTGTACACCAGCAGCCCCGCCTCCCCACACGGAGACAAACGGAGTACTTTATTTTAGTACCTGTAGTGGAAAAGGAACGAAGTACCAGGTACCTAAAGCGAGTAGAGTAGAGTAGGGTAGAGTCGAGTAGGTACCATGCAATGGAAAAGAGGCATTCGATTATCTAACTATCGCGCTGCCGCAACCAGAAACACTGGCCTGGCCTGCTTCTAAGTTCAGTGACCTGACTGCAAAAAAAATAAAAAATTAGCTTTTTTGGAAATGTTTTCAAGTACCACCAGCAGTACCACCAAGTACCACTAGTGGTACGCGTACCACAGTTTGAGAACCACTGACCTAGGCTGACCAAAATGGTTCAGTCGCAGGACAGCAGCACTGCTTTTGCGGGACAATGCGGGACATTTCTTTGCTAATTAAAATGAAAGAAATGTATTTATTATTTAAATGTCTTTATTTCATATTCGACGCAGACGGTAGGCTATATATAGCACATTTTGTTATTAATCTTATTAAACTGTATAGATGCTTGCTTCACCAATCACCTTCTCAGCCGCTATGTCTATGTCACCAACATCTTTATTTAATCACACTTTCATCATTAAGCAGGTAACCATCAATCTTGGTAAGCTGATAAAATCACTCCATTAATAGAAAGAGCAGGAGCTAAGTCTTTTCAGCCATCTGTTCCTGAGCATTATTAGCAGTGAAGTGTAGAAGAGAGGAGACGGAATGCGATGGTTGATCTTCACAATATAATTATGTTTTTATTAATGATTTTAAAACAATAAAGCCATAACCATGTATAAAAATACTTAACATATGTTAACTTAACTGTTAACTCAATTAAAAGACTGTTTGCATGTTTTTTACAAAGAGGCTGATGAATACTGTCTCACCTGATGTCTATGTCAGAGGAGAAAGGTTGACAGTTGTATCCGAATATAGATACCTTAGGATAAAAATGGACTCCAATCTTACATTTAAAAAAACAAATCAAATCGGTAGTAAACAATGCAAAGTTTCACTTATCAAACTTCCGTCACATCAGAAACTCTCTGTCAACAAAAGCAGCAGCACTGTATTTTAATGCCATTATTATGTCACACTTAACATACTGTCTGACTAGCTGGACACAAGCCTCCTGTACAACATTACGATCTGTACAGGTAGTTTACCATCAGGCTGTGAAAGTTCTGGACAGGAAAACAAACAGCCACCACCATTGTTATAGCATAGCAAACCAGAACCTACTGAGCTGGGACAATCTTGTCAAATTCAAAGATGCCTGCCTTACCTATAAAATCCTACATGGCTTGGCTCCTCCCCCCCTCTGTACTTTCATAAAACAGAAAGCATCTGCTGATAGATATACCAGGTCTGTAGTCAGAGGGGACTGTGTAGTCCCAAACAGGAGGTCTGCTTTTAGTCAGACAGCCTTTTCCGTGAGAGCAGCCCACACCTGGAACAGTCTGCCAACACGGCTCAGGGAGTATCAAAGTTACATCTCATTTAAAACTAACTTAAAATCATGGTTGAGAGAGGGTCAAGTGTGCGACCATTTTAACTGAGGGGTTGTATTTTAATGTATGTATTTTAGAGTATTGTAACCTATACTGATTCCTACTGTGTTGTAATTATTGTACTATGTTTTTTTAACTGAGGGGTTGTATTATAATGTATTTATTTGTATGTATTTTAGTGTATTGTAACCTATATTGATTCCTACTGTGTTTTAATTATTGTACTATGTTTTAATTATTGTTGTGCTCATGTCACCTGCCCCAGAGACTACAGTTGAAAATTAGCCAACTTGGCTAAACTGGCATATTTACAGTCAAATGTTCCTTAATATGCACTGTCTCTGTATTTTAAACCAATAAATACAAAATAAATACAAAATACAACGAATACTGCAGATTAATTATCTATTGAATGGTGGTGGTGGTCTCTCTCTCTCTCTCTCTCTAGACCGGTCTCGGTCTATCGATTATGCCATGCGCAACCAATATGAGTCCATTATCTGACCGTTTAATGTTGGCATTATTTTTACGGACCGACAGCTGATTGATTGATTGATTGAAAACTTTATTAACAGATTGCAGAATGGGTACTGTAAAGTACAGCTCAATACATACAATTGTTAAGGGGATGCAGACCAGAGAAAGACTTTCGTCTTGTTTACATCAGGGTCCCCCATTTTCAATTCATCGTAACATATATGACATACATGACATACAGATAGACAGTACTGCTACATCTATATATTAATGACATACCATATTTGTAAATGTTATGGTTTGACACCGACCCCAAACGCAACGACACAAGAGAGTAGGATTCAGAGTTGCCAAAAACAAGGGCTTGTTTATTAAGGCTAAATAAACAGCACAGACTGGGAAGAGTTCAAACAAAGACTGGAATACAAGCAAGGATGAATGTTGCTGCTCTGCAGCTTCTCCCGGGATGGTAGTCAGGGGAAGCAGACGCTGACGTCAGAGCCGCTCTGCAGACTTCTCTCGGCAGAATCTCCGAGGTGGTTGCGGGACCGAGAGAGAGAGAGGGAGCGAGTTAACTCAGAGTGCAGGTGGAACAGAGCAGGTGAACAGGAGAGGTGACTTGTACCCGAAAACAGAGTTATCCAAGTGACTGAATCTTCGGTGTAAATACACACTGTGAGTAACGTTCCAAACACAATTCCAAGTGATAGATATCTTCGGTGCAAAATAAACACTGAGTGAAGTCCCAAAATACAAATCCAAAGTGATAATATCTTCGGTGTGTAAACACACAGTGGGAGATGTTAGGCCAAAATATTATCCCAATGAAACAATCCAAAAAAGGCTAAACGCTGGGTGAGTGACTGTCTGATAAAAAGCTGGAAATCTTCAGTGTTATATAAACACACGAAAAACGGAATTGGATCAAAGACAGTCATAAAAAACTCACCCAGGCGTTGTGCGTAAAGAGCGTTGGAACAGAATGGAGCGAGCGCGTCGCCTCGGGGAAAGGGTGTCCAAGAGGAATGCTTCTTGAATATCCTGGAGGCAAAGCACAGGGAAACAACAGCAGGCAGCAGGAACGGCGAATGCAACTGAAATATCAAAACGATCCAACAAAACTTGAATGGGGAAACGGGGTATAAATAATACGGGAATGCTTAATTGACAAGCAGTGACAGCTGAGGGATGTGATTGATAAGCGTGTGGACGGGGGAGAACCAATCAACGACGTCTCTGGGAAGAAGCGTGTGAATAGGGGAATGCAATGATTAACAGAAAACAATTGGAAACAGAGCGAGTAGGCTTAAAGGAACAGAGCGAGTGGGTGAGCAGCGGACCAATCATCACAGTACTTCAAGAAGCCCGTGGTGGGGAAAGAACCAAACCTTACAGTAAATACAGTACTGTTTGTGATACAAAGAGAGCCCAGAAAAAAAAAGTATATACATTTGCCGTAGAAACTGTACATTGGATTGGGTAGGTGGGGGGGGGGGGGGGGACTGTACATTGGAGGTGGTTGGGTGGGTGGGGGGGGGGTTGGATAGGAGTGGGGGGGGGGGTTGGGTAGGAGGGGTGGGTGGGGGACACTGTACACTGTACAACTGTACAAACAAAACTGTACATTGGAGTATTGACAAGACCATACTTGGTAATTTACTGTACATTGGAGGGGGTTGTGTTAGGACATTTACAGGGGCCAGTTTCGAATTGCAGTCTCCCGTAGGTGTTTTTTGAAAGTGGGTAGTGATTCACATTCCTTTACAGCTTTGGGTAGGGCGTTCCACATTGATGTGGCATAATTGCGAAACGTGTTTAGTCCCTTGTTTGAGCCGAATCTGGGTTTAACATGATTTGTGGAGCTCCCTCTGGTGTTGTGATCGTGGTATTCACTGACCTTTGGGAAGTATTTTAACATGTACATGGGTACCTTGGTCGTGTAGTGTATCTTGTAGACCAGGCCCATTGCAAGTTGCTCTGTCGTCTACTCTAAGCCATCCTAAGTTGTCAAAGTGGGCAGGGGTGAGGTGGGTTCTAGGAGTAAGGTCAAGCAGTAGTCTGACCAGTTTGTTTTGAGATGTTTGTAATTTTGTTTTTAGCGCCTTTGAGGTGCTTTGGTACCATGAGGTGCAAGCATAGTCGTAGTACCCTTGAATGAGTGCTCCTGCCAGAGTCTTCAGGGTATTGTTGTTTACCAGTGAGGAGATCCGGTACAAGAATCGAGTTCGTTGGTTGACTTTTTTTATTACATTGGATGCCATTTTGTCACAGGAAAGATTTGCCTCTAGGATGGAACCCAGGTAGGTAATATCTTCTTTCCTCGTGACAATATTGTCACCCACTGTAACTGAGAAGCCGTCGGTCTTGCTGAGTTTGTTATTTGAACCGAAGAGAATGGACTCTGTTTTGCCCATGTGTAATGATAGTTTGTTATCAGCGAGCCATATGCAGATTTTGCCTAGTTCTGAGCTGAGGGTTTTTTCAACCTGTAACTTGTTCTGTGCTCCGTAATAAACTATCAATTTATATGCAATTATTGTGTCTTGGCTCCTCTGCCTTGTTGACATCAATAAAATAGGATACAAAAAATAAGAAATAGACATTTTAAAACAATAAAGCCATAACCATGTATAAAAATTTTAACATTTTGATCTTTTGCCAAACGCACATTTTATTCCACGATTGGTCCACACGTAAAGGGTGTTTTCAGAGACATAAACGGAGATTTTCTCAAACTCATTTTAAAGTGAAGATTTTCCAAAATATCCGTTCAGTGGAGCCGTGCAGCCACTATAAAAGCATAGTCTAGATAAACGATGACGCCACAGCTCACTACGCATGCTCAGACTGTGGCGGGCCGTAATAATATCTGGCCCGTCAGATTGTTTGGCGAATATTACTTTACTATTTCTCTAATATATATCAGACCGACTATAGACTAGCTAGGCTATATATTTCAGCTATAATGTCCTAACAGAGAAACTACCACCACCTAAAACATCCTTATTACACCTTGTTTTATCCATATAGGCAGTAGCGCTTTGAAGTAATAATAACTTCGGTGGACTTGGTGCTGAAATGTCATTCAAACTATCCTTACTTATGCGACGACGGCACCACACGTGAACAGTACAATGCAATTAATGAATGTCTTGTTGTAATTATATAGTTTGCTTTGTGATAAGGACTCGCCATTTAGTTTCAGAATCCGGAGATTGTTAGCCCCTTTCGTGACTGTGATGCACAGAGTGAATCCACAGTCACTTGCTCCTCAATAGGAAATCAACCTAGATTTACCCTGAAGGACTGGTTCTAACCGAACCGTTCGTTATACAAGTATCACAGAGAAATGTCAAAGGTACTGACAGTTGCACGAGGGTTTCGAACAGAGATACGGGATGGTTTGAAAGCTCGGTGTTGCTATTAAACATTTTAAATATATTTTATAAACGGCTCAAAACGGCATTATTTCCGGCGTTGGCTGCCTGGTGTGATCACAGCGCATGTGCATCATGCACCCAACGCCGGAAATAATGCCGTTTTGAGCAGTTTATAAAGAATATTTAAAATGTTTATTAGCAACGCCGAGATTTCAAACCATTCCGTATGTCTGTCCGAAACCCTTGTGCAACTGTAAGTACCTTTGAAACGTCTCTGTGATACTTGTATAACGAACGGTTCGGTTAGAACTAGTCCTTCATGGTAAATCTAGGTTGGTTTCCTATTGAGGAGCAAGTGACTGTGGATTCACTCGGTGCATCACAGTCACGAAAGGGGCTAGGAGATTGTGATCTCAACATTGACATTGTATCTCTCCGTCGCCCAGTACGCAGAAGTAAAGCATTGAATCGTGACATATCTAGATTGGTTGTTTCCTCTGGACTGCATAATCCTCCGCTATATCATCTATTTATCATCTTGTATGTCAATATAGCCAATGGAAATGCTAGGAATGGTCAAGTGGGCTGGGTGAACCAATGGACAATTTCTATAGTTTCTCAGTCGTCCTGACCGCTCGTACATCGCTTATCGCCACCTGCTAGGCCGCATGCGTGTTGCTTTTTAACAGCGGAGCAGTGCAAGAATGTGACAATTTGACCATGTGACCGCGGGAGAGCGGCAGTGCGGAAATAGGCTGTCTCTAAGACAAACTCTAACCTTAACCAGCTCCTTAGCGCCTAAACTTAACCGTTCTAACCTTAACCAACTCCGAAACAATGCCTAACCTTAACCTTAACCTTAACCATGCCTAACCTTAACCATAGAAAGAATATTGCCATTCTCTAAGACAAACTCTAACCTTAACCAGCTCCTTAACAGCACCTAAACTTAACCGTTCTAACCTTAACCAACTCCGAAACAATGCCTAACCTTAACCTTAACCTTAACCATGCCTAACCTTAACCGGCGAAAGAATACACGTTAAAAAAAAAATCACGTTAAAACATTTTTTTTGATGGGATTCAAACTCGTCAACAACGGACCGCAGGACCGCAGGACCGCTGCTCTGCCAGGTGAGCTGAAGCGCCGAATGAAAATCATGGCGGATTAGGGCGGTTACATAATTCCGCAAGCTCTGCCGCTCCGCTCTGCGGTTGCCGCGCCTGCCGCGGGGCGTGTCGCAGCCAATCAGGGAAAACGCGGAAGCAAAAGCAGCACTGCTCCGCTGTTATTAAGCAATAGGCAGGCCGCATGCCTGTTACTGTTCCGCAACTGTAAGTTACTTCCGGGGTAGGCCTGATTGGCCCCGACAGGCATGTGACAGGCGCGGCCACGCCCCGCGGCAGCCCCAGGACGCGCAACTTTCTCTGCCGCGCGGCACGCTCCGCGGCAGCATTATGTAGATTATGTAGCAGTAATACGCCCTTTTTCACTATCCAGAAATAGCTCAATTGGCAGCGCTGCATTGGTGTGGATCCTACTGTCCGTTGCTGGCAAGTTCGATTCCCTTCAATTATTATTATTTTTTTTTAACGTGCATTCGTTCGCCGTTAAGTTTAGGCATGTTAACTTTAAGCATTGTTTCGGAGTTGGTTAAGGTTAGGCATTGTTTCGGAGTTGGTTATGGTTAGAAAGGTTAAGTTTAGGCGCTGTTAAGGAGCTGGTTATGGTTAGAGTTTGTCTTAGAGAATGGCAATATTCTTTCGGAGTTGGTTATGCCTTATGGTTAAGGTTAGGCATGGTTAAGGTTAAGGTTAAGGTTAGGCATAGTTTCGGAGTTGCTTAAGGTTAAAGGGTTAAGTTTAGGCGCTGTTAAGAAGCTGGTTAAGGTTAGAGTTTGTCTTAGAGAATGGCAATATTCTTTCGGAGTTGGTTATGCCTTATGGTTAAGGTTAGGCATGGTTAAGGTTAAGGTTAAGGTTAGGCATAGTTTCGGAGTTGCTTAAGGTTAAAGGGTTAAGTTTAGGCGCTGTTAAGGAGCTGGTTAAGGTTAGAGTTTGTCTTAGAGAATGGCAATAGACAGCCTATTTCCGCGTTGCAGCGCGAAGCAATAGACAGCCTATTTCCGCGCGACAGCTCTCAGCAGCCTCGTTGCGCGTCCTGAGGCTGCCGCGGGGCGTGGCCGCGCCTGTCACGTGCCTGTCGGGGCCAATCAGGCCTACCCAGGAAGTAACTTACAGTTGCGGAACAGTAACAGGCGGTCCGGAAAGCGTGGCAGTGGGAGGAGCCTCGTATGGGTTCTGCGATCCTGCAGCTGGATGCATCTCACATGGACTGCTGTTAACCCTTCACATGACTCCTCTGTTTTACAGCAATGGCTCTCTAAATATGTATGTGTGTGTACAACATGTATATAAATGTGGGAAATGTGATATAGCATATTTCCTGGGATATGTACATTCCCTATTTTCAACATTATTTATTATTATGGTCTGTGTGAGTCACATTTCTATGCAGTGGCGGCCGGTGGGTATTCGCCACTAGGGGCGCTATACCAAATATTTTGTACAGTACAGTACAGTACCACGCAACACTCATGGCAAGACGTGAGCGATTCGACTCACGCTCACGGCAATGAATCGGCTCTTATGAACGAGTCGCTCAGCTGTTACTACAACAACACACAACCAGTCAAATAAAGTATAGTCTAGACTCTAATTCACAACTTGAAACACAATATATAAATAGAAAAGTTAGAAACAAAACTCGCCCGTCTACAAACACAGGCAGATCTCTCCCTCTCTCCTTCTCTCTCTCACACACAGCGCGACGTGGAATCGAACCGTTACACAATCAGACCTATTATATACCAAGAATAACTTCAGTATGAGTACAGGGCTGTACACATATTTTGCATTTTGTTAAACGAGCCAAGGCTAGCTATTAAACTATCGATATGAATCGAAAATCTGGGACCCTGATGTAAACAAGACAAACATCTTTCTCTGGTCTGCATCCCCTTAACAATTGTGTGTATTGAGCCGTACTGTATTGTACCCATTCTGCAATCTGTTAATAAAGTTCTCATTCATTCATTCATTCAAACATAGACGATCTCTCTGTCTCTCGGATCAATCAAATCAAATAATTAACACATGTATGTTGTCATTTTAAACAACTCACCATTCATTCATTATGCATCAGCAGCATCAGAGAGCATTTTAGTAGTTACATTTTCAACAAGATTGCTGCTATTTAAACACTTCATGGAAACGGGGTAACGTTAACCTTATGTCGACTGTAGTATTGTATGACCTCGACATAACGTTTAAACGTTAACGTTACTCCGTTCCATGCACTAAGTGGCCAGCTAAGCTAACGGAGCTAACAGCTAGCAGTACAACGGCATCAGTAGACAACGTATCATGTATTAAACTAGAGTTAAGATCGCTAATCTACCTTGTTGTTGGCTTGTTGATAAAGTATATCCACTCCATGGCATTGTCCATCCAGCCTGTGTTGATGTCCATCCATTGTCCATACATGTCCCTCCACACTGCCTCCATAATATAGCTTGTTGTTAGTTAGCCAAGAGCTGTGTCTTTGTCCATTTTCGCCTCGAACAGCCTGCAAACTACCTGGCGTTCTATCGCCATGCTCTAAGACAAACTCTAACCTTAACCAACTTTGAAAGAGTGCCTAAGCTCAGTGTAGTAACAGTTGCTGTTGTTGTTGACGACGAGTCGACTGAGTTGCATTCTCTCTCTAACCAACCCGAGAAATGCGGCAATGGAAAAAAACTGGCATCGCGTCGGCCAATCAGAGAGCGTCTCCGCGAAATGCGGCTATGGAAATTCTTCACGGAAGTTCACACGCTGCTGGCTAGACCGCTTCAAATCGCGCTCGGATTCCAACATAATAGTCATATTTCAACGCACAACGCCGTATGCACTGATTGGCTGTGACGGAGACAGCGATCAAACTGTGACGCGCACGCAGAGCGCTATCGCTTCTTGCCCGGGCGAGAAATACGAAAAAATAAAAAAAAAGTCACTTCCTGCCCATGAAACCGATGTTTTTTTAATTTAGATAATAACGTTATATTGTGCATTGGAAATACAAACATACTTAAAATGAGTAAATATTATAAATTTTAAACATGTTTATATTATTTATAGGGCTATAAAACACAAAAACGAAAAAGTTTTATTGTCTTGTTCTCTGATTTAACAGCAGCTGGCCAGCAGGTGGGTCGGCGCCCTAGCGCCCCTAGTGGTAGAGCCGCCACTGTTTCTATGGCAATAATTGTGATTTTCCATTGTAGTCGGTAATTGATGATGCATGAATACCTTATTCTGTATTAACTGGGATATTAGCTTAGCATCCGATTGTGGAACATTAATGTGCATGTAACCACACTAACGTTTTTAACTTTTATGCTTTGTTTTTTTGGCTCAAGTTGAAGAGAGTTAATTATTATTAATTATTTAATTAATTATTATTACGCAGCACAGGTAAAACCGATTCTAATATGGATGAAAAACGAGATGAGACCCAAATGGAAGTCAATTGAGTTGAATCTAGTGGAATCACTCAGCACATTGATCTTCTCCAGATATAAAAAAGCACAGATCAAAATACACAATTACTCTATATATAACACATTTAAAATCTGGAGGGAAATATGTAAAATAAATAAAATTAAGGAACAAGAAATGATCTGCTTAAGACAAATAGCATGGGACCCAGATTTTTCTCCAAACAGTATTGACGTTTTTTTTAAGACATGGGAAGCTAAGGGCCTCATACGTTTCTATCAAATGTACAATGAAGGAGTGGATTCTTTTGAAAATGTAGCTAATAAATATGCCTGTCCTAGTAATCACTTTCACCGATACCTGCAAGTAAGAAGCTACTTAAGAGAAAAAGTCCAAATTAAAACTCTTGAAGATCTCCACCCCCTACTGAAATACATGATAAAGACTCAACAAAGCCATAACCTCAAAAACACAACTGGACAAATCTACAAAATGCTCCAAGAAAACAAAATTGAAGATTTAAGCTATAAATAAATGGGAGAAGGAACTGAAAACAAACATACCAGATAAGGAGTGGAATCAAAGCTTTAAAGATATCTTCCATTACATAAAATCACCCTTTTGGCAGGAGTATGCTTGGAAAATAAATATGAGGTACTTTAGAACACCATCGAGTATGTCTAAATACGCACAAAATGATCCCGGCTGCTGGAGGGAGTGTGGGGAGAAGAATGCTGACCATACACATATTTTCTTTACATGTAAAAAAAATTCAAATCTACTGGTCAGATATTCTAGACATAATGGAACAGATGTTTGAGGAAGTGGGTATAGAAAAACATGATATACTCTTAGGAACACGCCCCAAAAACCTACAAAAAGAAGAACTATAACTTTTTTTATTTTGAGAGCTGCAGCACTTAAACAAATTACAAGAGCTTGGAAAAAACTTGAACCTCCGAAAGAAAACAAATGGTTAGAAACTGTAGAGGACATATATAGTATGGAAAAGGTAACCTACAAAATCAATAAGAATGAAAATATGCTGGGAAAAAGATGGGGTCTCTTTAAACTATGGAGGGGTACTAGTTGACAGACAGATCAGTCTTTAAGGAAGATTTTAAGTAACATGAAACAGTGATGATCTACTGATCAATTGTTGGGGAACACCCCTTAGGCCTACAGCTATACCTACAATGAAAATTCAAGCCTTTTTACTTATTATTATTATTATTATTATTATTATTATTATTATTATTATTATTATTATTATTATTATTATTATTATTATTATTATTATTATTATTATTATTATTATTATTATTATTATTATTATTATTATTATTATTATTATTATTATTCTTTTATTTAATTTTTTAGTTTTTTGGTTGGTTTCTTTTTTCTATTAATTTCTTATTTGTTTGCTGTTATTATTGTTGTTGTTGTTTGTTGTTTTTCTTGTGTGTGTGTGTGTGGGGACGGGTAGGGATGGATGTTGGATGTGTGCCGGTCCGGGATCTATGCTGGTGCTCGCCCCTTTGTTTGTGTTTTTGTCTCTTGTTTTTTGTATGGGTGATGGGTACAAAAAAATTAAAAATTAAAAACGTGTCAAGATTTGGAATATGCGTATGTACATTTGTGTGTGTATGTACGTATGTAAGTATGGACAGGTGCAGTTGTGTATGTGTATGTGGGTACACTTACTATACCTACAGTAAATGTAAAATGTTTTTCTTTGACACAATAAAGTATTAAAAAAAAAAAAAAGTTGAAGAGAGTGATGAACGGACTCTTCCATTCCCAGCACCAGTCCTACCAAGGTGGCTTCATCCTTGGGGTCATTCTGAAAACCATCAAGGTGAAGTGGGGGTGAACACCCCCCTTTATAATAATAACCAACAATACTGACACAATGCAAATTTAGTGTCTGTTAAGATATAGTACTTTCCTTCAAAGTCTACAGTACTTTCCTCCAGAGTGTTAGATACTTTCCTTCAGAGTGTAAAAGGGGTTGGAGCTATAATTTAGACATTGTGTGAATCTGTTGTTACTGAACCTTGTGTTTGTCAAAGTTTAAAAACAAATAGACTGAACATTTGGAGAAATTGTCAACTTCACAGAAAGTAACTCTGGCGCTTCTGGCAGCCAATAAGAGAGAGCAGCAGCGGCAGGAGGACGAAGAAGAGGAGGATGATGACTACAGCGATGAGGATGAGCAGGAGGAGGAGGTTCGGGCACTTGGGCAAAATGAAACGACGCGAGGTGAGAGCTGTCTAGAAGACGAGGACAGTGCCAATTAGGGGTGTAACGGTACACAAAAACCACGGTACGGTATGTACCTCGGTTTTGAAGTCAAGGTTCGGTACGGGTTTTCGGTACAGTTGGGGAAAGTTTGGCTTTCCATGTTCCACTCAGGGGTGATGTAGTGTGCAGTAACTAATTGTACTTGTAGGGCTGTCAACGAATATTCTATATTGAAATTAATATTCGACTTGTAAAAAAAAAAATAATAATAATAATTATATATTATATTAAATTGTGGAAAAAAAACAGACTCCTGTGGGCGGTCGTTAGTGGTTAACATACCGTTGTATTCGTTCGGTACACTACACAGCCGTTCGGTACGGTACGGTACACACTGAAACGGTTCGGTTCGGTACGGATACGTGTACCTTTACACCCCTAGTGCCAATATAGGAGGAAGAAGAGAGGGTGGCGTTTTGTCGACCAGCCACAAAGAGAGTGAGGTGCAGGAACACATTCCAGTGGCTCTGAAGCCTGTGGGGACCTGGCTACTGAGACCCGCCCTGGTGTAGTCGGTGCTGCGTTGTGAATAACAAGTTAACTCATTCGTTCCTGCCTGCTTGACTGAATTTATATATGCGCAAATATAAACATGTATACCGACCTGGCCTGCTTCGGAGTTCAGTGGCCTGACTGTGGGCACAAACAAACAAATTTAAAAATAAAAAAAAGCATTTCCAAGTCTGCCAGGGCAGCCAGGCCATGCCAGTCTGCCAGGCCAAGGGAAAACTCTCCCCCAGTGAAACTCCTTGCCGTCAGGTGAAAAGAAGCGGCTGGCGACTCCACATGTATCGGAGGAGGCATGTGGTAGTTCTACACCCTCCCCAGGGCAACAATGGGACAATGCACGCAACGACCAGGAAGGGAATTGGCATAACGACTAAATTGGGATGGGTGAAAAATACAGAAAGCACAAAAATAAATAGAATACTTTTTTTTATTATAAATTAGAAGACCTTGGTCAAAGTAAAGAGCATGTGTGAACGAACCACAGATTAAACTAGTTTAATAAATACCTTGTTCAAGATAAAGAGTCTGTGTGAACCACAGAATCTGAAGCTAGTTTAATAAAGACCTCATTCAGGGTAAAGAGCCTGTGTGAAACACAGATGAAGCTAGTTTAATAGACCTTGTTCAAGGTAAAGAGCCTGTCTGAAACACAGATGAAGCTAGTTTAATAGACCTTGTTCAAGGTAACGAGCCTGTGTGAAACACAGATGAAGCTAGTTTAATAGACCTTGTTCAAGGTAAAGAGCCTGTGTAAAACACAGATGAAGCTAGTTTAATAAAGACCTTGTTCGAGGTAAAGAGCCTGTGTGAACCAGAGATTAAGCTAGTTTAGTAGTTTAATTCATTGTCCGTTCTGAAGGAGCCGCCCTCCATTATTTGGGCAGAAAAATTACAACACATGAGATGTCTATAGGCAAATGATTGATAATCATATGATGATAAGACTATATAGATGTTGAGAGGAATAGGTTGTTGGTGTCCATTTTCCCCACTTCTCCAGGGCTGGTCCAGTACTGCGCACTTAGGCCATGTCCTCACGTATCTGGATCTTTGTTTAAAATAAGGCTCTGTTTAAAATAAAATCCCTGTCCACACCAAAAAAACGATGAATTGCTCCAACAAGCATGCGGGCCGCCTACCCCAACGCTTTGCGGACCGCCACACTCTCCGGACCCTCGCGAGTCGCTCCCATTGGCTGATTTGGGTCACGTGACCGTCACAGGGTCACGTGACCGTCCCACCCAATGGCTGAATTGGAGTATTGCACCGTGCAGGATTGATTGATTGAAAACTTTATTAACAGTGTCGTGTATTCCTAATGAATATCTACGGTTAATTACAGCACAATGAGGTTGCTATCTGGAAGGAGGGAAAGATCACAGAGTGATAGAATGGTCTCCTCACCTGACTTAGTCAGATGAGAAATAAGCTTGTACAGCCAGACAACCAGGAGCTATGATCTAAACTCATTTATTTGCAGAGCGGCCAAGAGATAATGCATTGGTTACATACAGGAATATATTCAGCATAATACATGATTTGTACAAAAGGATTGATGAGGTTTACATAATCTTCTTCACATCAAAACAGTTTTGCACATAAATAGTAGTCATGTTTATCAAATGAAATAGACCATAGTACTCCTTGTCACCACATGATTAAACCTGGGTCTAAGATAGGCATCTTACTCTAGTTATCACAAACAGTGATTATTCCATATACAGTTTACTCACATAGGGACAAAGTAGAAACCATGGTCGGTGGGTGATGGAGGCGCAGGACGATGACCCCCTGGGGAACGGTTGTGCCGGGTCATGAGCTGGCCTGCCTCCCCTCACCAAAACCCACTGTTTTATACCCTGACTCCCACCATAGTCTCCTTGCCTCCACACATGACGCCCCTCCCCAGATGACCCTCCGGGGGAGGCTGGTCAGCCCCCCCTGACCCCCCCGCCGGTGTCTTCTTCCAGTTCCCAGCAGCGAGGAGGTCCGACGACCTCAGACCTTTTAACATTCTTTTCTGGGGCTTATTTCTGGGGCTTATCGGTCCCAACATGTCCTTCCTCGTGGGTTGTGGCCCCCTCCTTTTTGGGCTGTTTGCTTCCCATGTTTGGACAGAGAGGGTTTTGCCTGAAGGCTCCTCAGGAATGTCACACAATACTGACGCTGCATATTTCTTGCTCTCTCACTCTGAGAGTCCATGTAATGCATGAATTAGCTATTTCCACAGATATTTTCAGTTTTCAGGGTTGATCTAACATTTTGATTATGAAATCTCAGTCAAGGGTACCACAATTCCTCCCTTTGACATTTTAAATTAATAATGTCATAAACAAGTACCTTGACTTGATTTCTATACATACTAGCCATACAATTTAACATAATAACAAAAATCATAATTGTTTGAATTTTTCTCAATTTTCCCTCACAGTTGCCCCTGACTATGATCCCCTCCCGGGAGTGCTAATAACCCATTTATCAGTTCTCCCTCTTAACTTATCCTGCCTTTGAAATAGTGTTTCCCACTTACTTTCATCAGGCTTTGTTCCTCCAGCCAGAGGTCATTTGTTGAAAACAATTAAAACAATTTAATCTAAACATTACGCATTAAAGTATAATCAATCACAATTTTTAAAAACCCAATCTTCTTAAGTTACAGAAAGTTTGTTTTCACATTCTTTTATATGATCTGGGAGAGAAAACATCATTAGTATCACAATATTTTCAATTTACATTCATTCTCTGAAATAATATCTTCTTTCTACAAATTTTTTCTTAAAATAGTACAATCACATTTGCATAATCAATCAACTGCTTCCCATCTATCCTCCCCCCTTTATGACACATATAATGATCATAATCTTACCACCTTGGTTTCCACAGCCCAGTCTGGTAGAGGAAAGCAGATTTTCAACGAAAAATGTCTTTCACTTCCTATCCTCACTCCGACCTATCCTTACTCTGACCATAATCGATGTGTACATGTTCTTACCTATCCCTGCGTTGTGTCATAACCTATCCGCCCTTTGTTTGTGTGTCCTACCAATCAAATGTGCACAAAACAAAGTCCATCAGTATCTGTTCAGTCATGTCCCTGTCCCCTACAGTCCAATCAAAACTTCATAATTCCACAGAGAACCTTGTCCACACATTTTCAGCTCAGCCCTCAGACCGGCTCCGCGCCCCCAGGCCAGGTCACATGCCCCAGGTCTAGTCATCTATTATCTCATGACAACCCGTCGTCAGACGACTCTTTTAGCGTGGAAATTTCTCCAAACCACATCTGTTCAGTTATTACAACCTGGCCCCACCCGCATGGGGTTCTGTAGAGACGGGGGCGAATGCATACAAGAATCCTCCTACCACAATTAGGCAACTGATCACCGCTGGACTGCAGAGTAACAGGGAAGATGAAATTCTACGTTACCGTGTTAATGTAATGTATTCATGTGTCCTCCCGCTGCTGATCTGCAATCCCCCCGACTGAGCTGTTGAAGAAACACAAGCACAAAGCAAATCCTTTTACACAATATGTCAACATACTTTATAAGGGAAGCCATCAAAATCCATATGCAAACGCGGTGGCACTACTTATCTGTCTTCGACCTGTTCCAATGCATCTCAGCCTTCACCAGTCCTCTCCTCTCACCCCCAGACCATAAAAAGCAGATTGGAAAAAACAAAAGACAAATAATTAACAAAATATCTAAATATACCACATCCTTCAACCACATGTTTTGCAACATGTGAAATTGCCATTCATACTTAAAACAGCAAATCAATAAAAACAACAAGCTTCAAACTTCACACGCACACAACTTTGTCACTCATCACCATCACACAACTGTCCCATTCAAACATGTCTTTGTGACTTGACACCTCTATGTTTAGCACAGTCCCCCCTACAGGCTCCATACAAACACATTCAGTCCACACAATCAAAAATTAAAATAGACATGTGTACTGACAAACCATTCTAAAGAAATAAAATCAAATGAACGCAATAAAACAAACTCCTTTCATCCAATATCTCACAGTTCACAACACATTCAATCCTGAACATTAGAGTCCTCAGAAAAGAAAGAAAAACAAAAACCAATCAAACATCACAATTCAACATCATCCATACATTCTGAGCATACCACAGTGGCTGTTAACTTAAACAAAACAAACTCTTTCATTCAAATGATATGAACTGAAATCAAAATGACACAGCCAAACCCAACAGCATCTCAATCATCCACCGTTCTACTTCATCGAAATCCTCACAAAGAAAAAAAACACACTTGCTCCCACACTTGTTAATCACCCACAAACAAACTTATGGACAAGACACAGTTAGTACCCCTTCCTGCCTCACTCAGCTTGCCCTGCTCTCAATCCCAGGCTAATCCAATATTATTCACTCAGACTCCCACAGTCTCTACACTCAGAAGAAAACTAGAATTTCCTCCTCAATTCAAAACATATCTGAAGAAGCACACTCCTCAATGTCAGTTTCAGTATTTAATAAAAGACAAAGATGAAGACACCCTGAAACAGACAAGACAATACACTCAGCTGACAATGTGTAACATGAATACATAATAACACTATGGTAACACATAAATATATATATCTGTATAATGCATATAATATAATATATATAATATGTATGAACAGCAATAGTGCAATAAGCATCTCACATGAATGAGTGAACGAACGTCTCTGCCGCAGGCGAGTGAGGGAATGAGGACTAAGATGGCCGCTCAGTAATAACAGCGCAGATCAAGGCATGTCCGGTTGGGTGCTGGTAAGACGCTGCCCCCTAGTGGCCGGCGATAAACTCTTCATCCCCCCCAGACCGGAAAGCTAAGGGTAGGAATAGCTTAACGGTCTAAATCCTGTATCCAGCTGCCGGACTCGGGCTCGTAACGTGCAGGCGGCCTCCTCACGCGGCCTGGCCGAGTAGGCGGGGGCAGCGTCGGTGGCGACCGTGGCACCGGAAGCGGCGCGCCCAGGAAGGCACCAGCAGGAGCAGTGAGGTCAGAGGCCGCCCCATCAGCAGGCGCCGTAGGGAAGGCGCCCATAGCCGAGTCGCGGGGCTCATCAGCCGGCTGCTGAGTAAACCCCTGGGGCATCGCGGGCGGGGGCTGACGGGTGGGGGCCGGGGTGGGGACAACGGGTGGGGGCAGATGTCCCATTGCAGTAGGTGGCGGCGACGGCGCAGCCGACTGCTGATGGGCGCAGGGTGTGGCCGGTGTGTAGGCGCGGAGGAAACGCCGGTTGCGCAATGTTAGGCGTCCCGAACCGTCGACCCTGACCCGATACTGGTCGTGGCCCAGTGACTCCACCACCACCCCTGACTGTCCCATTTGTGAGGGCTCGGGCCCTGCTGGTTCTGGAGGAATACTCTCTCGCCGAGTGCCAACGGGCGGAGCGGTCTCGAGTGAGTCCCCAGAGACTCGTGGTACGGGACATACGGGTCCGAAGGGCGTCCTCCTTTGCCGCCCATGCCTCGCGCCACAGCAGGCGGATATGTGGGTTCGAGAACTTCTCGAGGCGGTTCACGAAGGAGAGTGAGCCTCGAAGGGGGCGGCCGAAGATGATCTGCGCTGGCGAGAGGTTGCAGTCGGGGTCAGGTGTGTTTCTCAACTGCAGCATCGCGCGCAGGAAGCGGTCCTGATCAAGGCTGCCCGACGGGCCGGTGTTGGACATCAGGAGGCGCTTAGCAGCCTTCACCGCCACTTCTGCCCTCCCGTTCGACTGTGGAAAGCTGACGGAGGATATACGGTGCTTGACGTGCCATAGGCGGAGGAAGTCCTCAGTGTGGCTCGCCTTGAATTCCGGACCGCCGTCGCTTGAGAGCTCCTCCGGTACGCCGAAGGTGGCGAAGAACGAACGGAGGTGTTGGACCAGGCCCGCTGAGCCTGCCAGGGTAGTACCAGCCGTAGAGCTCAGGACCTCTACCCAGCCCGAGAGCCGGTCCCCAACAACTAGGTAGTGGCGGCCCCCATAGTCGAAGAAGTCCGCAAACACCGCCTCGAACGGAGTGGATGGGGGAGATGATGGCAGGGGGGGTGTAGCCGCCTGTGACGGAGCATTGCGGTTGCAGTCTGCACACCCGTCCCTGGTGGCTTGAATGTCCCCTGACATCCCGGGCCAGTAGACTATCGCTCGGGCATGCTGCCCCATCGCTGAAGTCCCCTGGTGGGCGGCGTGGAGATGCCGAAGGACTCTCTCACGGAGGGCTGGGGGAACCACGACGCGGTCCTGATAGAGCAGGACGCCGTCCTGTGCGTAGACGGAATCACAGACCGATGACAGGCTCGCCAGGGCGGGGTCGTTGACGTCAATTCCACCCTCCTGCTCGATGAGGCGGAGGAGGTGGCCAAGGCCCTCGTCAGCCGCTGTCTCTTGTGCGAGGAGGGGCCAAGAGACGGCACCGAGCTCTCGTGCATCGTCACGGATGGAGGCCATGAGTGCTGATTCCACGGCGTCAGGCTCGCTCGGCAGCCACAGTGAGATGCCGTTCGTCGAGCCCGAGGGGGAAGGGTGCCTTGAAGTGGTGTCAGCGGCATAGTTGCTCTTGCCAGGCAGATGCACAATGTCAAAGCGCCATGGGAGGGTGCGCTGCTTGAGTCTAAATAGACGCGAGTTCGTAATCTCATCCAGCGTGCGGTCGCCAAAGATCTTCACCAGCGGCTTGTGGTCGGTGACCACGACGAGGTTGTCAGACCCCTGCGTGAAGTACCGCGTCTGTTCCAGACCCCAGGCCACGGCCAGGGCCTCTCCTTCGACAGCCGCATAACGCTGCTCCGCAGGGGACAGGAAACGCGACCCCGCGAGGGTGATCCTCCATCCTCCTGGACAGCAGTCCGGTATGCCCGAGGCACAGTGACAGTGCTGCTGGAGCAGGAAGTAGCCAATGCCGAGCTTGGACCAGTCAGGGCGGAGGCAGGTACGCTTCTGCATGTCGTAGATCTCCACGCCTTCACGGATGGCCCCAATTATGGCCTGCTTGGACATCTGGAACGCCTCCTCCAGAGCGGGGGACCATAGGAACACACAACGTGGGCTGAGGAATGGCTTGAATGGAGCCATCGTCTCACGCAGCTGGGCATAGTTAGCCACCTGGTTAACAAGGCCGAACCAGCTCCTGATATCCGTCGTGGAGCCCGGTGTAGGGAAGTCCCGGATGGCGTCCAAGTATTTCGGGAGTGGTTCGATGGTGGACTCCGACACCCTGAAGCCAGCGAAATCGACGCACCTCTCCGCGAATTGAAGCTTATCCGGGTTCAACACGATGCCCGACCGGCCGACACGCGTGAGGAAGTCGATGGTCCTCCACCAGTGTTGCTCCAGGTCAGTGTCATAGTGGATGGTGTCATCCACACAGTGTTCCTTGCGCTCATAGTCCGAGAGGACGGCGTCGAACCGGCGGTTGTAGCCATCCCCTGACGACAGGAAGCCCTGTGGTACCCTGGTGTAGCGCCAACGGCCGAAGGGTGTGATGAAGGTAGTGAGGTGGCGATCCGACTCATGCAGGGGGACGCTGTGGTAGCCGTTCCAGGCATCCGTGACGGTCTTCCAGGTGCCCTTCGGGACGCGGCGTGCGAGGTGGAACGGAGACTCGGTGGCGAAGGTTTCACGTTGGCAGAACTTGTTGAGGGGGGAGAGGTCCACGGTTCTGCGGGGAGAACCGTCGTGCTTCCGAGTGACTACCATACGATGGCACCACGCGACAGGCTCGCCGTATGGCACACGTTCAATGACCCCGAGGGCCTCGTCCCGCAGGAGGTCATCGTGGACCCTCCGCTGCCAGTGTAGAGGCACGTTGGCCGCGGTGTGGCATGCCTTGGGCGTAGCTGCGGGGTCCACGTGCATCTCGATAGGCGGTCCTTCCATGCATGGCAGTGCCCGATGAGGGCAGGTGTTGAACGTCGACGAGGCATATCTCTCGAGTAGCCAACCTTTCATCCGGCCGTTGTTCTCTGGCGTACAGGGGAACGGCAGTGCCGCGGGGCGCGCGGGGGGGACCGTGCGCTGGGGGCATGAGCACTGTGCGTCCTGGGGGTCACCTGGCCCTACGCAGCCGCCGTTGGTTGACCTCGTAGCATTGACGGACAACGGCTGGTCTGGCGTGTCAGCCGTGTCAGGGCCGCGCCTGTCCCTGGGCCCCCTTATAACGTCGTCCGATGGGAAGCTCATAGGCAAGAGGCCGAGGTTGAGCAACGACTCGTAGGAGAGGAACATAGCCCGGACTGAGCTGCTCACGTATACCATGGAACGGCAGGACGTAACGCGGCCCCCGCTGCAGGTCGTCGAGAGCCTAGCGAAGAACGCTCCCTCGATGGCTATGGGGGATCGATTGGCGGCTGACAGGCTGAGGCTGACGGGTCGCAGGTCGTCCTGCGTGAAACCGCAGGACAGGAACTCCTCCAGAGACCAAAGGTCCGACTGCGCGCCAGTGTCTGCGACGGCCGATATCCGAGCCCCGTTGGCTGGGCCCCGGTTGCTGGTGCCATCCCTCAGTCCGACTGGCATGTCCACCGAGATGGTGATCAGTGCTCGGGGGTGGTCTCTCAGCCTGGCTCGTTTCCATTCGCCCTTGGAGAAGATGTGGTGCTCGAGTCTGATAGGTGCAGGCCTGTTGACACAGCCATGCGACGTAGGGGCGTGGCGTCGGCGATGGCTCCTGCAACGTCGGCCAGGGCGGGCTCCAGCTTGCACCGATGAGACCTGGGAGATCAGCTCCGACCCCACAGCGGCCTGTTGACCGTCGGATGGAGGTTGTTGACGCCTCTGTTGTCGGCGGGCCCTGTAGCAGCCGATGCACACCTGGTGAGGCTTAGGATTCCACCCACGAGGCCCCTCCGTGAAAATGTTAAAGACGCTCTTGCACTCCGGGCATGACGCTCGTTTAGCCCCGTCCGCAGGGTTCGGGGCGGGGCTCCTCTGTGGAGTCGTCTTAAGGCGCCGGAACGACGACATGGCTGACAGGGAGGAAGACGGGAGAGCGTTACGGGCCATCTCTTTGTTCTCGACGAGCGCGATCATCTCGTTAACTGGCTTAACCAGGATGTCAGTCGTCCCCAGCGTCTCGCGGCGTATGTCCGAGTCATAAATGCCATTGAGCAGGACATCGCGGATAATGTGGTCGGTGAAGTCGACGTTCGCACCACACACGCATGCCGCACTATATGCGCATGTCTCTGCTTTGCCCCGCACTCTGGCAGCGAGTGCGCGGAATGTCTCGTCTCGTTCCTGTCGTAGCTGAAGTAGCTCGGTGCGCAGGACACATGTAGCGACCGGGATGACAGCCAGAGAGCGCATGACGGCGATCAGGTCCTGCAAAGGTCCGGTAGCGGCGCCGGGGGCGGCTTTCAGCAGGCTGTCTCCAAGCACAGGCCCGGCGCACTGAAACAATTGGACGGGGGCCTGGGCATCCTCTATGCCTGAGCCGGTGCAGAATACGTCCCAACGTCGGATGAACACATTCCATTCCTCTATTGACACGCCCACGTCAACCCTGGGCCGATCGAGTCTCGGGCCGCGAGGGGCTGGGGCATGGGCCGGCGCGGCCATGACAGGTGCTGCGTGCTGATGGGCAAGTCCATGATTGTTCAACATAGCAATGGCGAGTGCTTCGGACACGTCGCCTGATGTGAACTCACAGGCGGGGACAGAGCATCCAACGACGACCATGGTGTCTTCATGAAGAAGCACACTCCTCAATGTCAGTTTCAGTATTTAATAAAAGACAAAGATGAAGACACCCTGAAACAGACAAGACAATACACTCAGCTGACAATGGGTAACATGAATACATAATAACACTATGGTAACACATAAATATATATATCTGTATAATGCATATAATATAATATATATAATATGTATGAACAGCAATAGTGCAATAAGCATCTCACATGAATGAGTGAACGAACGTCTCTGCCGCAGGCGAGTGAGGGAATGAGGACTAAGATGGCCGCTCAGTAATAACAGCGCAGATCAAGGCATGTCCGGTTGGGTGCTGGTAAGACGCTGCCCCCTAGTGGCCGGCGATAAACTCTTCAATATCAATGCCTTCTAGTGCATCGACAGCTTCAAATTATTCCCTCAACCACCAGCTTATCATTCAAAAGTCATAAACCAATTGAATGATTACCTTAATGATCCTTATCGCTCGCCCTCCAGCTGTTTCCTGAATTAGCCCCCTGTCTCATCTCTCTGTCCCCTCCTGCTGCCTTGGATCCTGGTTCACGGCCCATTAAAACCACTTCCTGTGCCCCTGTTGTAAAAATAGCCGGTCATCTGTTATCACCCTCTGACCCTCGCTCCCTTATCTCCACCAGCTGTGACCTCTCTCCTGTTGCATCCAATCTGCTGCCCCTTCTTGACCCCCCTTGGGCCTTTCCTAATTTGCTTAGTAAAGATAGCCTGGGTCACTCCTGTGAGTTCCGTGACCTTTCCTAAATCGCTTTACCCCATGACCCTCCTGTAACTCAACAAGAGGTTAACCATTACACACACATTCCACCCTGTGGGCAAATAAACACATTCTTTCTGACCCTAACAGCTAAACAGAGAGAAATTACAGATTAAACAGCAAATCATTTATAATAACTACAAAAACACAATCATACAGCTATCAAAAACAGCCTCTAAACAAGTCCCCTGTCACTAAATTATCCTATTGTGACCCAAGGATTTGCAATCAATCTTAATATAAAACATCAGCCTATGTAATCCAATGGCATTAAAGATTTAACAATCTAAAACAAGCTACACCCGTGCACAACCCAAACAGTCTAATTCAACAGTGTCTTAAACTCTGACATCTTAACATCAATGCATTCTATACAAGCATCCTAATTCAAGCTAAATAATAAGCTCCAGTCAAACACAACATCATTATTCCAAACTTACAATTGTACAAGTTAAACAGATTTCAAAACTACAATTTAACACAACATCATTCAAGTAATTACAACATTATTCAAGTAATTAATTTACAAACCTAAGCATCACTCATTTCAACATTCCCAGAAGTGGTCTCAAACGTGTTTAAACCAGGTCTGCCCCGAAGGACACCCTGTACACACATGCTTCGTGCACACAGTATTTCCCTTCTTAAACGATAGTCACCCATAACAGCTAGCTTTGTGAACTCTAACTTATTACCGGCAATGTCCATCAAATCTAATCATAAAAACATTAATAGTGGTTAGTTTCAAATACTTCCTTACCCATACACATGTGACAAACTGATCCTACTGCAAGCAACATGTATTTCTAGTGTAGAGCATTGTCCCAAATTCAGCCTATTATTACTCCCAAACTACCGTTTATCTGTATATCATGTATGCAATAAATGTTATGATGTATTGAAAACGGGGGACTCTGTCTCTGGTCTGCATCCCCTTAACAATTGTATGTATTTAGCTGTACTATTTTTAATCAATCAACCACTCAACTTGGTTAAAAATATACCCTTGTGTCCAATGTATATACCTATGTTCCAAATATTAATAATACAATTATACCCAGAGTAGCTGGTTTTGTGAATCCCAGCTTATTTTAGGCAATGCATCCATTAATTCATCCCTCCTTGATAGGCTCACTGCAATGTTTGCAGTCTAAGTAAAACCCTTACCGACTACTTCCCCTAAACCAACCACTGATAATGTTACATCTCTTTCCCTGTGTACACACACTTGTAGTAATTACAACCACAAACAGAACCACTTCCAGATCACCGTTATAACATAAAGCAAAAATATAAACACTCACCACTGTCCCCTGAGCGAATGAACGAAACAGCGATCCGCGCATGCGCAGTAGCCCAAAACGGCACACAGCAACCGATGCACCGCGACAAAGTACAACCATCATCATAAAACACTCCGTTTCAACAATGCCACGACAACCAACAATGCCACGACAACCACAGCGTCCTCTAATACTCCCTAACCATTATTTCCCAACTCGAATCATAACATATGTTGCCCGCAAACTCACAAAACAGCCGCATGCAAGCTAATAGCCTAGCCAGCCTTGATGTGACGTTCAAGCGCTCCCGGGAGCTGCGCGTTATGCAACGTTCGAGATCCGCACATTCATTCAGTCCGCTCAGTACCAATCCAACTCTAAACAACTTACACATGTCTAAACAACAAACTACTTTAAAAGAACAAACTATCGTAAAAGAATTTAAAAACATTCTCATATACCAACGCCGTTACACAGATCAACACGAATCATAAACCAATTCTCCTACCCTTCTCTTTGCCCGGCTCCACGCACAGCCAGGACGTTTCACACTCTCCACTCGACACTATGACGTCATCAAACAGCGACTTCTTCCTCCACCATAATATCGTACACAATTGTTACCGCATTAAATATAACCACTAAAACGGCCACAATCACATCAACGAACGCCTCGACTCGCTTCTTAACAACAATTGCTCTCACAGTGTTTCGTCAATTCTCTCACATCACTGCCATAACATCCCTAGATTACCGCGGCTCTTCCACAGAGCTAAGCTAGTTAGCCCCAACTTCCAATATGATCCACAGACTCGTATTGTTCTGATCCACGTCACAACATAACAACCTTCGTCAAGCTTGCTATTGATCACATACTTTTACACATCACATTGAACAGACAAACCAATTCCCCGTACGAGGCTTTTGATTACATGGCGCAACACTTATAACCGTAGATTCTTGTGTAAGCCGACTTTTCATCTAAAAATTGTTCACTGAAGTTCTCCTAGTGTCCATTTCCTAAAAACCCCATATTTCTCCTAATCTCCCGCGTCATACACAGTCCTCCGAGCGACGAGCCCAGCCATATATTTAATAATACAATTTCGTCCCACTAACAGGGTATAGTCTTCCACATTTACACACTCCTCACACTTTTTACCTATCCCTACACTACAATCTTCTCTTCAAGATATGTCTGACTACCCCGCATTTGTCCATCAATTGTCCAGCCACTTCTCAGTCCCACTTCCTGCATCTCTGTAACTAATCCACGTTCTACCACTCCACGCCGTCGCCTTCAAGTAATTTACCTAAACTATCCTATGTGCTTTGGATCACCTAAGCTCTTACTTTTACCAGACAGTCATACAGATTCGTATACTTTCCCTCACTCAGGTCTGCTCAATCCATGCAGCCTCCTACCTCGACACCTTGTGTCAATCATTTCCTCAGCGCCGCCTAACATCAGCCCTAGCTTGTCCCTACAATATGACTAATAACCACTTGTCGGGCCGTCGCTTATAATTAACAAAAAACAAAAAAGTTCCATCCTCCTGCTTACCATGGCATGGCACAAATACGCTGCTCGTATTTCCTGCAATAAAACCCCAAGCAAGCAGGTCGACAGCGGCCACACAATAACCACACAATCATCAAAGAGCTCATGATTGCCTCTTTACTGAACAACAAGCGCGCTGCCTTTATCTTTGGACAGTCTAAATCTAACATCACTCCACCAGTCCTGTACGCAAAGAATACATTCACCCTGGGCCCTACTGTGGCTTATACATGACTAATCTTCCTATTCACCCCACGCACCTCCATCCAGACAGCCACCATTCTGCACTGCAAATCCCCAACTCCCGGCTCTTTTACTGTTTGTTCATTATGTGAACAAATCAGAACAGGTCTTAAAACGGCACCAATTTGTCGTGTATTCCTAATGAATATCTACGGTTAATTACAGCACAATGAGGTTGCTATCTGGAAGGAGGGAAAGATCACAGAGTGATAGAATGGTCTCCTCACCTGACTTAGTCAGATGAGAAATAAGCTTGTACAGCCAGACAACCAGGAGCTATGGTCTAAACTCATTTATTTGCAGAGCGGCCAAGAGATAATGCATTGGTTACATACAGGAATATATTCAGCATAATACATGATTTGTACAAAAGGATTGATGAGGTTTACATAATCTTCTTCACATCAAAACAGTTTTGCACATAAATAGTAGTCATGTTTATCAAATGAAATAGACCATAATACTCCTTGTCACCACATGATTAAACCTGGGTCTAAGATAGGCATCTTACTCTAGTTATCACAAACAGTGATTATTCCATATATAGTTTACTCACATAGGGACAAAGTAGAAACCATGGTCGGTGGGTGATGGAGGCGCAGGACGATGACCCCCTGGGGAACAGTCGTGGCGGGTCACGAGCTGGCCTGCCTCCCCTCACCAAAACCCACTGTTTTATACCCTGACTCCCACCATAGTCTCCTTGCCTCCACACATGACGCCCCTCCCCAGATGACCCTCCGGGGGAGGCTGGTCAGCCCCCCCTGACCCCCCCGCCGGTGTCTTCTTCCAGTTCCCAGCAGCGAGGAGGTCCGACGACCTCAGACCTTTTAACATTCTTTTCTGGGGCTTATTTCTGGGGCTTATCGGTCCCAACATGTCCTTCCTCGTGGGTTGTGGTCCCCTCCTTTTTGGGCTGTTTGCTTCCCATGTTTGGACAGAGAGGGTTTTGCCTGAAGGCTCCTCAGGAATGTCACACAATACTGACGCTGCATCTTTCTTGCTCTCTCACTCTGAGAGTCTATGTAATGCATGAATTAGCTATTTCCACAGATATTTTCAGTTTTCAGGGTTGATCTAACATTTTGATTATGAAATCTCAGTCAAGGGTACCACAACAGATTGCAGAATGGGTATATTGCACCGTGCGGGATTGATTGATTGATTGATTGAAAACTTTATTAACAGATTGCAGAATGGGTACACGTGACCGTCACAGGCCCGGATTGATTGATTGATTGATTGATTGAAAACTTTATTAACAGATTGCAGCTCAATTCACACACAATTGTTAAGGGGATGCAGACCAGTGAAAGACCTCAATGCAGTACTGTTACATTGGTGACATACAGTAAATATATACAAGGGGGAGGGAACTGTATGTAGAAAAGACGAGAGGTAGGCAGGTGAGCATAGATGGTGATTTAATATCGATAGCTTACAGGGGATGACACAATACAGCCTAGTCGTATTGCTGCTATCCTGACCGGTGTTTACTTCCTGAGTGAGCATATAGAGCTGCCCAGCTCTGACCACAGCATTGATATGGGAAACTAAGCATTGTAGATCAAATATGAATCAATATTCTGCAACTGCATTGCCTATTTATCATCTCAAATGTTTTCCCAAACCTGTTTTTAGTGAACTGTTTAGGTGAAATAAAAGAACATTGATGAAAGACATGACAGCCCCAAAGCAGCAGGAGCATAGAGTTATGTACAAGGAGTCATCTATAGGGTTAGGGTTATATATATATATATATATATAGGCTGCTAACAAACATGATCCTGCTTTCAACACTGTCCTCGAGTGAAGTGTTGACCAAGAAAGGGGGTAGGGGTTTGACCAGCAGGGGTCTTTCTGTGTGGAGTTTTTTCTCCCTGTGTGTTGTATGTGGGTTTGTGACATCACAACTGGAGTTGGTCCCCAGGTGCCACACTGAGTGTGGCTGCCCTCTGCTCCTAAATAGTTAGGATGGGTCAAAATGCAATACATTTCCCCAAGGGGATTAGCAGAGGAGACATTTCACAGCCACAAATAGACTAATGATGACTATAGAATAGAATAAGACTTTGACACCTGGTATTCCCAGGCAGATTCCCAAATAGGCACTACAAACCTGACCAGGCCCAGTGAGCATTTCTGATGATTTGTCAGTGAAAAGACATCTGGGCATCTAAGCTTTGCTTGAATGTACCCAGGCTACATATAACCGTTGTTGCATTTCAACAACTATAGATTCAGATAGCTTTATTGTTGCATCTTTGTCATATTTCAAAACGGATCCAATACACACATTACAGAACAAATAATAATTTATTGAGAGTTTTTGAGGACTGTATACCTTTACATCTGTACACATTCAAAGTGTATTTAGGCTGGATGTACATGGGCGAAAATAATTTTTTTTAATGCTTTGTGGTTCTGGAGGGGGGGGGGGGGTCTTATTACAAAAACATCTTCAGTGTGATCTTCAGACGGCTGTCTGCACAGGGAGCGACCTCTAGGCAGAAGAGCCCTGTGTGGCATTGCACTTTGTTTACATGTTTTGTTTTGGTCTGATGATTGGGTTGGAGTTGAGTGGGGATAGAGGAGGGGTTTCTATTGCTGGTCACACCTCAGGCTCTGCCAAGAGAGAACTGGAGACATGCACCCTATAAGTCATTCAATTCCAACCCACATATCAGACCAAAACAAAAAATGTAAACAAAGTGCAATAAAGTGTTTTTGCCTAGAGGTTGTTGTTGGACGACATTACAGATCTCCCTACATTATGAAATTTCTGAGGAAAAAGAAAGCACATTTGGGTGAGTGATGCCATAATTATGTGGCAGGCAGGCCTAAGAAATTGATTTGTAATACCACACTTCATAATTGACAGTGCGACACCTGCTGGTCAGTTTCTGTAAGTATAGTTTTAGATGGTATGGTCTTCCACACTTTACTGTAGTGTCTACATGTATTTACACAGTTAACAAAGTCCATGTAATATTTTACTGCACGTTAGAATACACAGAAGTAACGATGGACAGGTCGGGTGGCGTAGCGGAGATTGCGCTTGTCACCAATGCAAGAGGCTGCGGTCTCGACTCCCGGAGTCAGCATTGCCTGGGGCTTGAGCTGATCGTCATACTAACTCGTTTGGCTGGGTTAGGGGGAGGGAAGCCGTTGGTGGTAATCTGCCGTTGTGGACAGCAACACCTACAGGTCAGGTCTGGGCGCCTGCTCAGCGAAAGGCAGCGTGACCTCCCACGCGTTACACTTCACCAATGAGAGTCCTCTCTGCCAGGTGATAAGAGAGCCACTGGCTGTCTCCGCATGTGTCGGAGGAAGCATGCGGTAGACTTCAGGGTTCCCTTGTACCGACCAGTAGGGGGAACATGCGCACAACGACCAGGTAGGCGAGGGGGGGAATTGGCATAATGACTAAATTGGGGGGAAAAGCACAGAAAAACAGGTGGAGAAAAAGAGGATAATAATTTTTTTTTTAAAGTAACGATGGACATATACAAATTGCGCATAGAAATTAGGCATACAGGCGCGGCTCTGTATTGCACTGATGAAATACCGGAGGCTATACTAATGCGCCAATTATATGTAGTTACGATTATTTTGCTGTTGATCAAATAAAAAGCCTGCCTACTGCAAATCAATATGATTTGGCGACTATGTCACGGCTTATTGATCCATTCAAGAATCGAGGTTGTAGTGTAGGCTACATGGACCACACAGGCTATTTCCATATTAGGCTATTACTTCACATAAAATATAATGTCTAAATGAAATGCACAAAACAAAAAATGTATGTATCATAACATTACCCTGGTATAGATCTGTATGCATGTATTTATTCATAACGTTATCCATATTCGTTAACGTTAGATCGTGTAGACCTGGACCACACAGGCTATATTTCCATATTAGGCTATTACTTCACATATCATGTCTAAATGAAATGCACAAAACAAAAAATGTATGTATCATAACGTTACCCTGGTATAGATCTTTATGCATGTATTTATGTATTTATTCATAACGTTATACATATTCGTTAACGTTAGATCGTGCATGGCTTTTACATTGAAAAATGTACTTGTTCCGTTCTCCATTCTTCACATCAAAAACGAAAAACGAAATATCAAAACGTACACGGACCAAAATCGGCCCATTATTTACACGTTTTTTTCATTTGATTCTGACACCAAAATACGAAAAACAGCTCCGTATTTCTGTTTTTCCCTGTTTTTTTGATTTTGGTTTCAAACGGAAATAGGAAAACACCTCGTATTTCAGTTTTTTTCTTTTCGTATTTCCGTTTGAAACGAAAAACTAACTATCAAAACGCACACGGACCCCCATGCAGGATATTAATGTGACCACAGGATATTAATCTTCTTCTTTCGTGTCTCATCAGATGGGCAACTCCGTGTCCTGCAGCCAGTAGATGGACGACAAGTTCAGGGTGCAAGATTCGCTTGTCAACTACATGTCCTGCAGCCATGGAGAAGATTGACAACCGTCACGCCGTCGTCTCTGTGAGTAGCTTTTCAAAGTTATGTAGTAAATTAATATTATTATTATTATTATTGTAGTTGTTATTATGATTATTACTACTAATATTAATACTATTATATGTAAAACATATAATTTAAAAAAAAAAGTTTTTATTAACGTCAACAGAGTTTATCTCTTTAATAAATGTTTAGCGTCGTCTTTCGACATCCCCGCCTCAGACTCCTATCCTTCTCATGATTATGAATATGTAACGGAATGTAGGCCAATCTCGCTAACGTTACTCGATCGAAATCAATTAGCAACATGATTCACTGGTACTACTAGCTAGCTGGCTAACTAGCTAACGTTAACTAGCTCCCGTCAAAACGTTAGCTGTAATGGATCACGTGTTTTTTTAATTTTTATATACTGTATATATATTTTGTATTAAGACATGCGAGTTTACCCGCGATCGTGATTAGACAAAGAAATCTAAGGTCGTCGGAGTCCCGAAACTATTTTAAACATGTTTGATCATGTTTAATAATGTTATAACGTTAGATAGCTTGCCTCTCGAAGACACGCTGACGTCACGAGACCGCCGCCATCTTGGTATTGGGAAAACAAACGGATTTCTACTGATCAAACGTATGCGTGGAGCTCCGTTTTTATTACATGTTTTTATCACATTCTTGTTCATTTCATAACCTTTTCATTTAATTTGTTTTGATAATATTGAGGCCAACATGGCATTTCACTATTTTGACAGCCTTTCTGGTAGTTCTAAGGCGAGATAAGAGTCAAAGCTCACCCTGATTGACTTGCAATCTTGTATATACAAGACACCTGCAGACCATTGGGAGAACAACCTGTTAGATATTGAGTACTTCATTTAAGAATCAACTTCGTATTTAAACAATAAACTTTATTTCAGTTCTCCGCCGGTCGAGTGCCCGCGCACTTGACTCGCTCTCAGTATGTATTCTCCGGAGTGAACGCGCAGCGTCAGCTCCTATGTTTCAAGTTTCTTTAATAGTTGTCATACAGAAGTACAGAATACTTTCATACAAAATGCTTCTTACTGTTACGCTCCAGAGACTGTGCTAGACAAGATAGTATCAAATAACATAGTATAGCATGTAATTTAGAAGTAGAAAATGAGGTCACAGTGTTCAGTATAGACATATGTACAATGTTCGATGCAGAATAGACGTAACTGAGTTACCATATAATATACAATACTATGCAGTGTACTAATGTACAGTACTATATAGTGCAAAGCAGAAATGGGATGAGGTACAATTTAGGTACAATTTACAGTAAGGTGTACGAGTTGTAGTGCAATCCTTCATCAATAAATATAAAGTGTGGGGAGTGGGTGCTACAGTGTGTTTGTTTAAAGTGGGTGTGTGCTATAAAGTGTGTGGAGTGGGTGCTACAGTGTGTTTGTTTAAAGTGAGTGTGTGCGTGTGGATGTGTGTGCTATGTGCGTTTGGTGGTTGTTGTTGTGTAGTGTTCATTGTTCGTTTAGCAGCCTGATGGCCTGGGGATAGAAGCTTCTTCTGAGTCTTTCTGTGCTCGCCTTGAGACTCCGGTATCGCTTGCCTGACCGCAGCAGTTCAAAGAGGCAGTTGTTCGGGTGACTGGAGTCTTTAATGATTCTCTTAGCCTTGCCCTTGCAACGCTTGTTGTAAATGTTCTGGAGGGTGGGGAGCCCCCCTCCAATTGTGCGTTCGGCTGAACGTGTCACTCTTTGTAGTCTGCTTCGGTCTTGTGCAGTGCTATTCCCAAACCAGGAGGTGATGTTGCCAGTCAAGATGCTCTCTATTGTACATGAGTAGAAGTTCTTAAGGATCTTCTGACTGACTTGGAACTTCCTTAGGCGCCTGAGGAAGTAGAGGCGTTGTCGTGCCTTCTTCACAACACTGTCAATGTGTGTGGTCCATGTCAAGTCCTCGGATATGTAGGCTCCGAGGTACTTAAAGCTGTTGACTCTCTCAACCGGTGCCCCGTCGATGCTGAGGGGGCTGTAGTCCTTGACCCCCGACCTCCTGAAGTCCACAATCATCTCCTTTGTTTTGCTGATGTTCAGGGAGAGGCTGTTTTCCTGGCACCATCCCGCCAGGACCTTGACCTCTTCCAGGTAGGCCCTCTCGTCGTTGGCAGAGATCAGGCCCACCACCACTGTGTCGTCAGCAAATTTGATGATTGTATTGCTACTCCGCTGAGCCACACAGTCGTGTGTGTACAGGGAGTAGAGGAGGGGACTCAGAACACAGCCCTGGGGGGCCCCTATGTTGAGGGTGATGGATGAGGAGGTGCAGTTGCCTGCTCTCACCACCTGGGGTCTGCCAGTCAGGAAGTCCAAGACCCACTGGCAGAGGTCATAGTTCAAGCCCAGGTCCCTGAGCTTGGCTATGAGTATGGAGGGGACTATGGTATTGAATGCCGAGCTGTAGTCGATGAATAGCATTCTCACATAGTTCCCCTGCCTCTTGTCCAGGTGTGATGCTATGACGTAACAGTGTGGCACGTCAGTACACAACATCCCCTCCTTACTTGGACATAAACTCCAATGTACCATGTACAGAAATATCAGTGAATTCAATAACGATCCCCTGGGTTTCATTAGCCCAGTTACACTGCCTGCCAAGTCCATGCTGCAGGAACTGTGTAGAAGAGGGTGCAGCTGGGATGAGAACATTCCAAAAGATATTGAACACCAATGGATAAGATGGTTGGAGGAACTGGAAAAGATGACGTCATTCAAAGTCAACCGATGTGTTAAACCCAAAGACTTTGGACGCCCCACTCGGGCAGAGTTGCATCACTTTTCCGATGCTAGCGAACATGGATTCGGGACTGTTGCCTATCTTAGGCTGCAGAACAGCAAAAACAGTATCCATGTTTCCTTCATGTTGGGGAAAGCAAGAGTCACGCCCCTGAAACATGTAACCATTCCGCGTCTTGAACTGACAGCTGCGGTCCTAGCAGTCCGAGTGGACCAGATGTTGAAGACTGAGCTTCAACTGCCACTGGATCCATCAACATTCTGGACAGACAGCACGTCAGTGATCAAGTACATACAAAACGAGGACAAGCGCTTTCATACCTTTGTGGTAAACAGGGTGTCAACCATTAGAGAAATGACTGACATGTCTCAATGGAAGTACATCAACACCAGAGACAACCAGGGGTATGAAAGTTGAAGAACTGCTGACGGATGACCGATGGATTGAGGGCCCAAAATTCCTCTCTCAGCCCGTGGAGAAATGGCCTTCTTATACAGCAGACTGCATTGTGGCCAGCGACGATCCAGAAGTCAAGAAGCCTGTTGCTGTGAATGTGATCATCACAGACTCACCTAGTGCTACAGAACATCTTGTCACTTACTTCTCTGAATGGAAGAAGCTCAAGACAGCTGCAGCATGGTTTCTAAAGGTGAAGAGGACTCTTCTAGAACTGGCACAAAGGAGAAAGGAGTTGCAGGCTGTTAAGGTCCTTGAGAAGGATACACGTGGTGCTTCCAGGCACATTGAGTCAGAGATGGAAAAGGCCAAAGGAGCCCTGAAAGGGCAGAAGTGAAGAGAGGCCGAAGTACATGTAAGCGCTACGGAGTAATTTTTACCTGTTTCTCAAGCAGAGCTGTCCACTTGGAAGTAGCGCCTTCTCTGGATACAGATGCGTGCATCAACGGCATACGTAGATTTATCTGCAGAAGAGGCCAGGTATCCCAGATGCAATCTGACAATGGAACAAACTTTGTGGGAGCAGAGCGAGAGTTGAAGGAGGCTCTTGCAGCTCTGAATCATGAACGGTTGCAAGGAGCTTTGCTCCAAGATGGAATTCACTGGAAATTTAACCCACCAGGAGCATCCCACCAGGGAGGCGTGTGAGAGAGAGTTATTCGCATGGTAAGGAAGGTTCTCGCATCTGTTTTGCATTTGCAAACTTTGGATGATGATGGATTGCACACTGTCATGTGCGAAGTGGAGGCAATATTAAATGACCGCCCCATCACCAAACTGTCCGACGATCCCAACGATCTTGAACCACTCACTCCCAACCATATTCTCCTGATGAAAGGCAAGCCACTCTTATCACCTTTGTGAAGGAGGATCTGTATGTGAAGAGGAGGTGGAAGCAAGCTCAGTATATTTCTGGACTTTTCTGGAAAAGATGGGCCCAGGAGAAATTTTGTACCTGGAGATATTGTTGTGGTAGTCGACTCTGCAGCTCCTCGAGGCTTTTGGCTCCTCGGCAGAGTTTTGGAGACCTTCTCAGACAAGAACAGCTTGGTGCGCTCAGTGCGTCTGAAGACCAAAACAAGTGTTTTAGAGCGACCAGTAACCAAGCTTTGTCTTTTGCACGAGGCAATAGTCTCAAATATTTGATTTGTTTTGTGGTTATGGCACACTTTGGCTCTTTTTGTTTTTCATTTTATGTTATAATTGTTATATGTTATGACATTTAACAATTAGAGGCCGGGGTGTAAGAGCCAATTTACATGGTTGTAGTGCCATGTGTTATATTATATGCATTTGTTTTGTTTTTATGTATTTATGTTGAGTTCTGCCAAATTGGGTTTGTGGCATCAGTTCCCGTTGCTCACCAGTAGGTGACATACTCAGCTACTTAATGAGTAATGGGACTGATGACAGCAGGTGCGTTTGGTTACCGGCGGAGCCTAACAGTTTTTGACCGTCACGTTGTCACGTCGACACGGCACGTTGTTTTGTTATCGTTTTGTTTGTAGTGTATAGTGTTTGTTTGTTCTTTTGAAGGTACCTTTGGCATTTACTTCGTATCACATGCAATTGGTGCATGCAGTAATTATGTGGTAAATAAACCCATTTGGGGTATTATTGGAACGGACCTTGTGGACATTCAATCCTTTCACCAGACGATATACAGCAGCAGCCACAGACGCGTCAACTATATGTTTTAGCCGGTATCAGCCTCCTCAAGGGCTTTATAGGTTTATTGTTTTGTTTAGTCAAGTTAGGCCCTTACATATACTCTTCCAGTTGCATTGCAATAACTCATTTCTGAAAGCAGATATTGTTTCGTCAGTTCTTATTCTCTTGTATTTTATTTCCTTTGACTCCCTCCTCTTCCTATAATTACACTCATAAACTGTAAAAACAGGTAAGTGATCGCTAATATCTTCAATTAATAATCCACTTGTCGTATTACTTTCCATATTGTTTGTAAAAATGTTATCGATTAGGGTAGCACACTCATATGTTATTCTACTAGGTCTTGTAATAGTTGGAAAAGGCTCATACTGTACATTATTTCCATGAATTCATCTGTTTTTCCATGTTTGTTAGGGTTCAACAGGTCAATGTTAAAGTCCCCACAGACATACTTAACCTTTTGCTTTGACGTGGAAAACAACCTCTCCATATTCACCATGAATGTGTCAATGTTAGATCCTGGTTTTCTATACACACAGCTCACAATAGATTTAAAAAAAAATGCCATAGTTATCTCAACCGTAATACATTCCATCACATCATCAATTGCTATTTACATGTTATCAACCACCTTACATGAGAGCCAGGGGCGTCGTTCTGGTATGGCAAGGTATGGCACTCGCCATACCTTGGCAAAAAAAAAGTAAAAAAAAAAAAAAAAAAAAAAGGATATATATATATATATTTTTTTTTATTACAATTTTTTATGTTGATTTAGAATTCGAATGTCAACATTATGAACGAAGCTTCGAACTATTCGGTACAGCCCTAGCATGTTTTGATATAGTCAATGATCTCACTTTTACTAGGTGACTTTTACTGTGACTAACTGAAATATGCCCAAAAAAAGGAAAATGGACATAGGGACGTTTTTTAATCAAAGGGCAGCAGAGACAAGTGATACAGGGACACAGGTAAGGTCTGGCTTAGTGATTATAATAGTGCAGTTCAGCATTCAGTAACCCATACTTTTTGTGAATGTGTTTTTGATACTACATTCTGTTGAACACAGACCTCAAAACCGTACCTGAGGAAAATTGGCTCAATTGCAAGAAAAGTAATAGACAGTTATGATATTACATTCTGCATAATTCGTATGCAAAATATTGTGGTTCCCTGCTTTAGTCTGTTGACACATTTCTATACTAAAAATGTTTGTGTAGTCCTGTGTCATACCTAAATGTCATATAACTGAATTGTATAGAAACAACTCACCAAAAGTGACTATTGCACAACTGATTTGACAAAAAAAATCCACCAAGGGGGAGAAACCCCCCGTCCACCCCCCCCCCCCCCTCCCTCCTTGCCATACCTTGCCTTTTACTGAAACAACGCCACTGGTGAGAGCTCTTCATCCACAAACAATGCCACACCACCCCCCTTTGCATTCCCTCTACTGATGCAATGAAAAACGTATCCTTGTAGAACAAAATTGGATCCTCTGTCTTCCTCAATCCATGTTTCTGACACAGCTATGATGTTAAAGGATTTTTTTAAATGTTCTAAATAATCTTTTATTTTCTGAAAATTAGCATACAAACTTCTACTGTTGCAATTAATTATAGATATTCCTTGCTCATATGTAACACTTGAATTAAACTGTTGCTCTGTGTAATAGCAGCAGTTTGTGTGGATATTGTCCAGGAGATTATAATCTGGGTCTATCTCATTTTCAAAATCCATGATTGGCACAGTAGCCTACTTGTCTATAGGCCTCCCCTATGCGGGACATACCTGCTCCTAGTCACTATCAAACCTGTCCAGTTGGTCTATGCTCCTGATGCACATCCCCCTGGCGTTCTCCTGTGCACCCTTTGGTTTGATAAACACTTTGCAGCTGACAGTCCAAGTTGATTGAATCTTGCCCTGTTTCCTGAGTAACCTTGCCTTCCAAGCTATATCTGCATTTCTCTTGGTGAGGTGATCATTGATATAAACATTAGAACCTATCAGCTTCCTTCCCTGCCTAAGCAGATGTCGTATATTCTAAGGCAATACATTGGGTTATTTACAGTGCATACAGGTTGCTAACTAGAGGGAAGAAGGACAGAGTGATAGAATGGTCTCCTCATCTGACTTAGCCAGCAAGGAATAAACGTGCAGTCAGACAAAGGAACTATAGTTCAACTCAAAGGGTTTATTTGCCTCGGGGCTCAGAGTGAATTAAAAGATTGTTGACATACAGGGATTATTCATCATTTTTCATAAGACATGATTGTACAACAGGATTGATGAGGTTTACATAATCATAGCCCATTCACGGTGGCTCTTCACATCAAAACAAGTCTGCACATAAATTTAGTCATGTTTATCAATGGAATAGACTACTACTTTTGCCACCACATGGTTAAACCTGGTCTAAGATAGGCATTTTACTTTATATCACAACAAACAGTGATTACTCCATACAGTTTACTCACGTCGCGGCAAGAGGGCAGTCTGTGGAAGTGGTTGAGACCAGAAAGACCCCCTGGGGTGGGTGCATCTGTTCTGGCCTGCCTCTCAAACACTGCGCTCTCTCTTAAATACTCTAATTTCCACCAATACTAACAGTCTAATAATACGTTTGGTCCAATTGGATTTGTTGCTTCTATATATGGAGTTTTCTCTGTTCCTTGGTTTCCAATCAGATGTCTCTCCTCTGGGTGTGTTGTCCTTCAGTAAACAGAGGGGAGGTCTGCTGGTGGCCCCATCCTTTGCTTGATAAGGAGGGAGGCCCCTTTCCTCCCCTCTGGGATGAATCAGACCTTTTAACATTCCCATTATTTTATTTGATTTCCCCATATACATGGTTTGTGTAATGAATCTATGGACAATCTAGCATTAACCCAGTACAGCCATTGCTTCTAGGTTAATACCAAATAGTCCACAAGAGTCAGCACCAACCCTTATTTACCAGACTGACACTTTGTATTACAACTATGATTTAAAGCTTATATGGTTTACAACAAGAGTGAAATGACACTATTATCTTCATAATTAGTTTGACATTCTGAATGATATTCAAATACCTTTTATCTAATGTGGTTTAATTAATATGATCTTCTTTTATCATTCTGTAAGCACATTCTTCTTGTTAGCCAGTCTAGGCTGGTCTCTGCTGAAATCTGCTAACAAGAATACATCTTGTTTAGAGTGGGGTGGGTGACTGTTCCTTCTGTGGGTGTGACTTTCCAGTTCCTTTTGTTCTAGTTGAGTACATCTACTTGAGTGGGGGGTTTGGAATGTCTGTCTCTGTAACACCAGTATCAGCTCCTTTTCTTTAGCACTGAAAATCCATTTTGCTGTTGAAAGGTACACCTGGCTTTGCATTATGGCTTTCTAATATTCACACATATTAGTTATGAAATACACAGTCAATGTTACCACACAGATCAACTTTATTTTTCCTATTTGCAAAACGGATGATGATGGCAGGCTTGTTCTTGGGATCACTAGCTGGCAGTGTGTGACATGCTTCGATACATTCCTTGTCAATCACAATGTCTTTACTCTGAAGGAACGCCGTTACCTGCTCCTTAGTGGTCTCCTCATGTACACCATTCTCCGTTGTGACCCCTCTCGCAGCCTGAGCGTAGTTCCTTGGTCTGATCGCCAGTCCTGTGATTAAAACATTGTTCATCCTTGAGTACTGCTCCAGATCTGCCACTCGGACGTCCAGCTCAGTGATCTTCTTTGCCTGTTCCATGTTCTGGCATTTGAGCTGCTTGATTTCACTCAGCAGATCAGTTATGACATTGTTGCTTCATCAAAGTGGCGCTAGCTTCTGTTAGCCATCATTAGCCTCAAGAAACGACGCCGCAAAGTATTGTTTATAGTGCATTTCTTGCCACCTTATAGCATTTGTACATTTGTATGACAGTCTATAATGCTCCCGTGAGGTTTTTCCGGACGTTTTGGTAATGATTTTCACTATAAAATCATATTTCTAAATGACAGGAAGTTGATAAACTGGCCGGAATAGCTTTGAGCTAACGATCTTTGCCGATGCATTCCATTCTAAACGTAACGTTAGTTGTTCAAAACATTACCTGTCTATATAATTTGTTCCTCAACGTTATATAGACGGGTCATGTTTTGTATGAATACATGGGTCGGGAAAGATAGTTAGCTCAAAGCTAATCCGGCCTGTTTAACCACTAGCTTCTGTTAGCTAATGAAGGCTAATGCTGGCTGAGCAAGAAAACTAACAGTAAACGTTTTTACATGAAATACAGCCCAAAAACCCTGCTGACAAACGTTTGCTTATTAAATACATTCTATACTATAATAATACAAACGTTTTATTGCCTCTCTGTGACGACAGAGTTGTTTAAATAAGGGGAGAAAAGTAGCTAAAACCAATGTATTTGGATGGGACAGGAAGTACCATTGGCAACCGGAAGTCAGCCGGAAGTGCCTACTTTCTGTTATGGTTTGTAACCGACCTCAAACGCAACGGCACAGACAGGTAGTTCAGAGTTAGCCAAATACTAGGGCGTATTTATTTACAGAGTCAAAAAAAGGGTAAAGTACTATTATCAAACAAACAGGGAGACTGCCTTCGGCCGAGTCATCTGCGGCTCTGCAGAATCCTCCTGGTGATAGCGGTGGGGAATTGGCATGTGACGTTGTACTCCCAGCTTTAACTCAAGGTGGAAAACGGAGAGAGAGAGAGGTATCAGAAACAGTCCAACGAAACACAGAGGCAGTGTGGTTCCCTCCTCCCTTAGCTGTGTCCAGAACCAATTGACAGTGACAGTCTTCAGTGTTCCCCACAACACACAACTTAGCTGAGTCAGTGCAAACAAAACGAAATCTTCAGTGTCTCTTCTAAAACACACAATCAGGATAATCCAGAGGGGTTTGGTTCCACTCACCCAAGTGCAACGCGTAAAGCGGGTAAAACGAGGCGCAGCTCCAAACGGGGAACAAGGTTCTCAACAGCGGTTCTCCACAGAAAGGTCCTGGAGAGAAAGTAGACCAGGAACAGCAACGGGGAAAAAGCAGGCAAATGCAGTTGTATTCCAGAACGACCCGACAACGATAGAAGGAAGGTCCAGGTATATAAAGCCCTCTGGGGCGCTAATCACAAACTATGACAGCTGCGTGATGAAAGTGGCAATCGCTCAAAAAGTGTGTGGCGGGGAATGCACCAATCAGCACCGTACCTCAGGAGAGCGTGTGGCGGGGAACGAACCAAACCTCACACTTTCAGGTTGTGCAAGTGGAGAATAGAACATTCGTGATGTCACAGTATGATGTAATAGTCAAACATTCTAGAACATTTGTGATGTCACAGTATGATGTCATAATGGAACATTCTAGAGCATTCGTGATGTACAATTCTCTCTGAAGAGCTCATTGTGCATCTTGAAACAGTGCTGAGCAGTACTGAACAGATAGACTAAACAACATAGATTGAAGCCTGCATTTCTAGACCAGGGTGCCTTGCCTACCGTTTTGCTGTTTATTTACAGCTTTCAGGTGAGCCCAAACGTTCGAACCTTCGTTATGTTGGCATTCGAATTCTAAATCAACATTTGATTTTTTTTATGTTTAAGAAAATTATTATTTTTTATTTTTATTAAAATATTTTTTTCTATTCATTCTGTTTAAACCAATGTTTTTTTTTCACAGTTGCAGATAAAGATTAGGCTACACTAATATTATAGTATTAAAAGAAACTGACTATATTCATTAGAAAGTTGATTTAATTGATTTAGTTGGGCTGGGGCTTCTCCCTGGGCTGGGTCTGGGGCTGGAAAGTTGATTTTAATAAAAGAAAAAATACTAATTTAATCAGATTAACCACTTTATTCAAATTGAGGATTTAGTTTGAGGATAAAAAAAAATCATTGACATATTGAAAGCTAATGTTGGGGAGCTGCAGACCTTTTATTTTTATTTTTGATCCACTTTTTCTCCTCTTTTTCTATTTTTCTCCCATCCCAATTCCATTGTGCCAATTCCTCCCTCCCCTGTCTTGAACGTTGCTCGCATATGCCCCCCACTGGTCGGTTGTAGGGAGGATAGAAGCCTTGCATCACGTGTCCCCTCCGGTACACGAGGAGGCAACCTGTCACATCTTTTCACCTGCCAGCGCGGACTCTCATTGGCGAGGTGTAACGTGTGGGAGGCTCACACTACCCCCGCCATTTTCCTGTCTCTAATAATAATAATAATGGATTGGATTTATATAGCGCTCTTCATGACACCCCAGTGACCCCAGAGCGCTTACAGAGTCCATTATTCGTTCATACACAGTCATACTGGTGGTGGTAAGCTACAATTGCAGCCAGAGCTGCCCTGAGGCAGACTCACGGAAGCGTGGCGAATAATCATCGCCTACGGCCCCTCCGACCACCACCAACATTCATTCACATGCATACACATTCATACAAGGCAAGTAGGTTAAGTGTCTTGCCCAAGGACAGAACGGGCTTGAGCGGGATTTGAACCACCAACCCTTCGATCATTGGACGACCCGCTCTACCCCTGAGCCACGCCGCCCCACTCTGCTGTGCAGGCGTCCCCAACCGACCTGTAGGAGTCGCTGTTTACAACGTCCAGATTACCACCCATCGACTTCCACCCTCTAACTCTGCCAATTGAGTTAGTATGACGGCCGGCCCAATTCGGAGGCAACGCCGACAGCCGGAGTCGAACCCGGTGTCTCTTGCGTTGGTGACGAGCGCAATGTCCACTGTGCCACCCAGCCGCCACAGTGATACATTTTATGAAACCTCTATGGCGTTCTAACTAAGGCAATTGTGATACCATTATGTTCAAGCAACAAGCTAAATTATATCAATCATGTGAATGCAAATAAAAAGCTTGCTGGGTGTGAGTAGGCTACTTTACCACATAGATCACTGTCTTGCCTTTAACAATTTCTCACATCAATGATGTAAATTGTGTGTATTGCTTTACTCCATACAGAAGGAGAGACGTGTCTGTAACACTGAGGTGAAGGACGTCAGGACCCAAGACGTCTCTGCACTAGGGTTGGGCACCGAAAACCGGTTCTAATAGGAACCGGTTCCTAACTTCCGGTTCTGGAACCGGAAGTAACATATTTGCATTTCGATTCTAAATTTCGATTAATTAAAAAATTAAATAAAAAAAAATTACTTTGATCATTAATACCCTAGTTACAGTACAGCAACCAAATTAAACTGTATCAAGTCAACTGAAAATGTGAATAGTATGAAAAAAATTTAAAATCTTAAAAAAAAAAAAAATCTCCTGCGAAATAAGCGGTGACCTGTTTTGACCTGCACCTCAAAGAATTGGAATCGAGAATCGCTTAGAACAGGAATCGATATGGAGAATCTGAATCGGAACCGGAATCGTTCAAATCCAAACGAGGCCCAACCCTACTCGGCACCCAATGACCTTTCAACCCGAAGGCCAGGTTTTAAGCGGCGTCTGTCCAGGGGTTGGAAAACGGTATGTTTCACACAATATGTAAAATCAGGGCTAGAAATTAAAATGTTTACTTGGTAGCACTGGTGCTCCCAACTTCAACAGGTTTGGTGCACCAGCAAAGATTTAGGAGCACCCACCAAAATGTAAGGAGCACCAACAATATATATGTAATATATTTTTTTTATTGATAAAAAAAACGACAATATAACAGTACTGTAATTAGGCAAGTAAACCTAGATAGGGATGAACTTGCTGACGACACAGTAGTGGTGGGCCTGATCTCTGCAAACGACGAGAGGGCCTACCTGGAAGAGGTCAAGGTCCTGGCGGGATGGTGCCAGGAGAACAGCCTCTCCCTGAACGTCAGCAAAACAAAGGAGATGATTGTGGACTTTAGGAGGTCGGGGGTCAGGGACTACAGCCCCCTCAGCATCGACGGGGCACCGGTTGAGAGAGTGAACAGTTTTAAGTACCTCGGAGCCCACATATCCGAGGACTTGACATGGACCACACACATTGATAGTGTTGTGAAGAAGGCACGACAACGCCTCTACTTCCTCAGGCGCCTAAGGAAGTTCCAAGTCAGTCAGAAGATCCTTAAGAACTTCTACTCATGTACAATAGAGAGCATCCTGACTGGCAATATCACCTCCTGGTTTGGGAATAGCACAATACAATAGAATGTATTTTATTTCATACTTATCTTGTCTAGCACTGTCTCTGGAGCGTAACAGTAAGAAGCATTTTGTATAAAAGTATTCTGTACTTCTGTATGACAACTATTAAAGAAACTTGAAACTTGAACTATACTGATTCCTGTACCAGATATTCACTGTTACACCAGATATTGAGCTGATGCCACTACTAAAATCCAATAGCAAGGTCATGTGTAACATTCCTTACTCAAATCAAATCAAATCAAATTTATTTGTAAGGCCCGACAACACACGTTAATGTCCCCATGGGCCGTACATGTCTTCTTTAAACAAGTCAAGAAGAAACATAACAATAAGTCAAGAACAGAACAAGAACACCATAAGGTCCAACAAATTAAAAATAAATGCAAATAAATCAAAGAATGCAAGCACTCCCAGACATACCCCACGCGAAGGTAAGGAAAAACTCACTAAAACCTAACAATAGGGAAAAAATGCTCCACAGGCAGTGTGGAGGAGAGAAACCTTAGAAGGGCCATTCAAGGGGGGATCTCCCTTCTTAGATTTCTAGTAGTGTTGCAGACTAACAGTTGGTAAGCATGCACTCAAGTGTGTAGTGAAACACAGATGAGTGCATGCAATAGCAACTGAACATTTTGAAAGATTAAAGATAGAGCTGATAGCAACTGAACATTTTGAAAGATTAAAGATAGAGCTAATAGCAAATCTATTTGAGGCACAGGGGCGTCTTAATCACGGGACATTCAACACTGGAAGTGAAAAGGTGGTATTGATGTATTGGACAGAGAGAAATTATTCTACAAGATGTTATTATGTTGTTATATTTCAAACCTATTCTCTCTAAACAACATTGTGGTTTGCAGGTGCTCCTGAAGCTGATGGTGAAAAGGGCCCCCGAGGTGAGTAGCATTATAATACTTGAAGGTTTTTTACCCCAAAACAGAATTCACTGTTATTCCTATGATTTTAGACAATAGAAAAGCTAGAAACACAGACTCAGGCGTGGCTGGGTGGCATAGAGGTCAAAGCACTCACCACTACCACAGAGACCCGTGGGTTCAAATCCCGGTGTCAGAGGGTACCTCCGGCTTGGTCAGTCGTCCCTACAAACACAATTGGTAGTGTTCGCAGGTGGGAAGCCGTTGGGGGTACGAGTCCTGGTCGTTGCAATAGCGACTCCTACTGGGTGGGAGGGGATCTGGGGAAGATAGTGTGAACCTCTGTGTACGTTTCGCTCTCCCAGTGAGACTCTTAGCTATCAGGTGAAAAGAAGCGGCTGGCGACTCCACATGTCTACTAAGTCTACACCCTCCCCAGACCGACAGCTGCAGCACAACGACCAGGGGGTTATTGGTATAACGACTAAATTAGGGGATGGGAGAAAATGTAGAAAGAAACTTTATTGACATCCCAAATAACCATACATTGAACGTATTTTTCATTTAACAAATTAATTGCCAATAACGAGTATATGCGTTGAGTGCCAACAACGAGTAAAGTCGTTGTTATGATCAGTATTTATTTTATTCGCTATTGGCATTCATAATTCATCCAGGAAGCCTCCGGAAGCCAGCTGGACCCTGTCTGATATTGCAACGCCTCAATACCGCCGCCTGGTGGATTTCGGGCGAGTTACACTCCGCGCGTGTTCTAGGAATTACTGCTATACAGTCTAAAAACATTTATATTCTCGACGGTACTAACACGACAATGTATGAATGGAAAAATATAACGTTCCCACATCCAGAACGATAGATACCCGATGTTGAATGGGCCATAGTAATGTCGATATAGCTATGATATTTAAAAAGTTATAGCCCTGCAAAGAAGGTAAACATCCATAGGCTTACAGCACTGGCAGACTGGGCCCAAAGATGGGTACAATGCATGGCGGCCAATGTGTTAATACTATTATATGTCAAACATATAATTCATCCCGGAGTCAGCATTGCCTCTGGCTTGGGCTGATCGCTATACTAACCCGTTTGGCTGGGTAGGGGGAGGGAAGTCACGGGTGGGGATCTGGCGTTGTGGACAGCGACGCCTACAGGTCAGGTCTGGGCGCTTGCTCAGCGGAGGCAGGACTTGATGAAGGCAGCGTGACCTCCCACGCGTTACACTTCACCAATGAGAGTCCTCGCTGCCAGGTGAAAAAAAAGGCACTGGCTGTCGCCGTGCGTGTCGGAGGAAGCGTGCAGAGGACTTCAGGTTTCCCTTGTACCAACCAGTTGGAGAACATGCGCACAACAAACAGGTAGTGGAGGGGGGGAATTGGCACAATGACTCAATTGGGAAGGGGAGAAAACAGAGAAAAATCGGAGAAAGAGAGGATACATTTTTTATTAACGTCAACAGTTTAACATTAAATAAATGTTTAGCGTCGTCTTTCGACATCCAGCCTCAGACTCCTATCCTTCTCATGATTATGAATATGTAACGGAACGTAGGCCAATCTCGCTAAAGTTACTCGACCGAAATCAATTAGCAACATGATTCACCGGTACTACTAGCTAGCTGGCTAACTAGCTAACGTTACCTAGCTCCCGTCAAAACGTTAGCTGTAATGGATCATACATTCTCCAAGACACGCTGACGTCACGAGACCGCCCCCATCTTGGTATTGGGGAAACAAACGGATTTCTACTGATCAAACGTATGCGTGGAGCTCCGTTTTTATTACATGTTTTTATCACACTCTTGTTAATTTCATAACCTTTTCATTTAATTTGTTTTGATAATATTGAGGCCAACATGGCATTTCACTATTTTGACAGCCTTTGGCGAGATATGAGTCAAAGCTCGCCCTGATTGACTTGCAATCTTGTCCATACAAGACACCTGCAGACCATTGGGAGAACAACCTGTTAGATATTGAGTACTTCATTTAAGAATCAACTCCGTATTTAAACAATACACTTTATTTCAGTTCTCCGCCAGTCGAGTGCCCGCGCACTTGACTCGCTCTCAGTATGTATTCTCCGGAGTGAACGCGCAGCGTCAGCTCCTATGACGTAACAGTGTGGCACGTCAGTACACAACATCCCCTCCTTACTAGGACATAAACTCCAATGTACCATGTACAGAAATATTAGTGAATTCAATAATTTTTCTTTCACATACAGAATACACTTCAATTCTTTTTTTCCAATATGTCTCCCTGTTATCAAAAATAAACAAAGGTTCACCATGAACTGAAGGGTGTGGACACTTTGTAGACGGTGAAGAGGAAGGGAGAGAGGACTGTCCCCTGCGGGGCCCCGGTGTTGCTGACCAGTCTGTCTGACACACGGCTCCGTAGGCGCACGTACTGTGGTCTGCCCGTCAGATAGCTTATATATAGCTTACCGTATATATATATATTTATTCTTACCGTATCTCTCCGCCTGTCTGTATATACCTGCACATAATAATTTTGCATATCTGTAAATACTATATGTACATCAGTGTTTCCCACAGGATTTTCAGAGACTATGGGGGGTGAACCTCCGACCCCGTAATTTTTTTTTTTTTTTTACATTTTAAAGTTAAATGCATCAATCTGGTGCACTTTGAGAGCAAAATAAAGAGGCTAGATCTATGATGAACTTTGTGCTCAAAACACAAAATCGACTAGACTAGTGCTTCCCAATCCTCTCCTCGAAGCACCCCAGACGTTCAATGTATTTGTTAAATTCCACCACCAGCACACCTGATTCAACTTAACTAGCCCTTTATTAGGTGAATCAGGTGTGTTGTTGGTGGAATTTAACAAATACCGTACTTTTCGGACTATAAGCCGCGGCTTTTCCCCCCATTTTTCTACCCTGTTATTTGTCTGACAGTATTGTGTCCCAATGCTAATTACATATGGTAATTAAACATTAAAACATCTGCGGCTTATAGTCCAGTGCGGCTTATATATGTACACATCATTCAATTTAGCTGCTGCGGCTTATAGTCAGGTGCGGCTTATAGTGTGAAAAGTACGGTACATGGAACGGCTGGGGTGCCTCGAGGAGAGGTTTGGGAACCACGGGACTAGAGCATACATTTGAGCCATCAAAGAAATTAAGCAAAAGTGGTTACCTGTGTTGAACTGGTTTCTTTTTTAGAAAATAAAAGCATATAGTGGATTACTATTACGACGACTACCACTGCCAATACTACTGATACATCCCTATTGGCAAACTTTATATTTAAAAAAAAGAGTAAAAAAAAAATCCTTTTTTTATTAAATCTTTTTTGGGTTCATAACACAACTGTGGCGGGACTAATTAGGGCCGCCACAGTCTAGGTCATTAATGGGAAACCCTGGTACATATATACAAGTCTGTACATACCTACACTTACTAGTTACGCTGCTGGCAAGTATGACTTACTACCATACCTGTGTCACTGTACATATTGGTATTACAACTCTGTACATACATCTGATTAGCACTACACCCAGTACTCATTTCTGTATTATATACCCAGTTTAATCACCTGTACATTGTATATTACTATTGCACTTTATACTGTTACATTTGCACTCTGTACTTGTGCTGTATAATGATAATCGGTAGCACTTTATAATAACACCCTGTTATAATACATTTATAAGGTATTTGTAGATAATGAACTAATCATGAACAAATCATTTACATACATTCGTAAATTATTATTAAATCATTTATAACTATATTTGTATAACATTTACAAAGTATTTATAACGCATTAGTGGATAATGAACTAATCATGAACAAACCATTTATATACATTCATAAATGATTATTAAATCATTTATAACTATATTTGTATAACATTTACAGATTAGTTCTACATTATTTATAACTCATTATCAACATTGTTTGTACTTGATTTGTTCATCATTAAATAATGTTGTTTAATGTGTAGTAACACATTTGTAGATGCTTTGAAAAATGGATATGAAAAGACGACTATACTGTATCTCCATTTATTTTTCATGTTCAACAAATGATTTGTTAAGACATTCATAAAACATCTATAAATCATTTGCAGATGCTATTGTGTGCCCTAATCTGAAGTGAAGCCTATTCATCATTAACAAATGTCTAATACAGTTAATTATTTGTTTACTTTTTCATCACCTGTTACAAATGTTGTAGACAGCTTTCGGATACACCCTTCTTTGTGACATCAAACAGTGACAGAATTAGGACTAAAGATAAATGCAATTTTATTAACATATAAAATACATGTGCATCAGTATCTAGAGAGGAAGTCTCACGCGAGTGAGACTTGACGTCACGTGTGTTGCCGTCTGTTTGAATGGAAGCACGATCCATGCAGAACCAAGTTATCCGTGCTGCTCCTGCCCCACGCTTTTATTAAGGTATGAGCAGGTTAAACACCTTTTTTGTTGGTAAATCTATTCCATCATTTCCGACCTACAAACAACTCTTATATGTTGTGTAGACGTACTTGATGTGGTGGGCGCTAACGTTACATTTGTTACTAATGTGATACAAATAATGATTTAATAATAATTTACGAATGTATATAAATGATTTGTTCATGATTAGTTCATTATCTACAAATACCTTATAAATGTATTATAACAGGGTGTTATTATAAAGTGCTACCTGATAATCTAATAATCTAATTGGGATGAATAAAATGTGTGCCCGCTCTAGTTTCCTAATGGGGGCAATAAGCCCAACAATGTTCCCTGTGTTCCACGTGGGAAATGACAGGGAGTGAGAATGACACACATCAGCTACACATCAACTACACATCAACCAATCAAACGTTAGCTAGTTAACAATGCAACAAATTGCAGATGATTGTGACATTCGAGGTAATAACCCATCATAAACAAGAAGATGGCGATACCATTCAACTCAATGTCGGCCCAACTGAAAGTTTTCACACTTGGCACCAATGTGCATTCACGTGCTACACAGTGACGTAATGACCCTTCCTTCTTTTATAGTTTACTTGGTAAGAACACAACCTCTGTATGTAAACAATGTATGTGCGGCAAAGGGAACCGCTCCCGCCTACCTCCGGTCAATGGTCTCTAACTACACACCCTCAAGACCCCTACGCTCTGCATCTTCTGGCCGCCTCAGACCTACTCCTATCCAAGCTCCGGGAGGGTCATCAAAGAGAAGTCGCCTATTCTCAGTCCTTGCCCCATGATGGTGGAATGAACTACCCACCCCAGTTAGGACAGCCGAAACACGTCCAATCTTTCGCAGTCGACTAAAGACGCACTTCTTCAACCATTATCTGAAAAAAAAAATAAAAAAAAATCTAACCCTAACTCATGCACTTGTCCTAATAAACTAACCTACACTGTAGCACTCAACACTTTGATGAACATTGTTGCTCAGCTGATAGAGTTGTGCCCTTCCTGATGGCTTGTCGTACAGAACTTGTAAGTCGCTTTGGATAAAAGCGTCAGCTAAATGACTAAATGTAAAATGTAAATGTAAACTTCTCATTACATCCTGACAAACATCTTGTCCCAAGTCCCTTGTACTCCCATATGCCCCTGATAATGAATTATGAGATTTGTCAATGAAACATAAATATTATCCTACAATTACTACTAGGGATGTCCGATATTATCGGCCGATATCGGCATTAAAATGTGATATCGGAAAATATCGGTATCGGTTTTCAATTATTTTTAATTTTATTTATTTTATTATAATTTTTTTTTACATTTCTATAGAAATGATGTCCGATATTATCGGCCTACCGATATTATCGGCCGATATCGGCATTAAAATGTGATATCGGTTGATATCGGTATCGGAAATTAAGAGTTGGACAATATCGGTATATCGGTATCGATAAAAAAGCCAATATCGAGCATCCCTAATTACTACT
>NC_140167.1:131616668-131810668 GCF_963971535.1 Notolepis coatsorum
ATGTATGTATGTATGTATGTATGTATGTATGTATGTATGTATGTATGTATGTATGTATGTATGTATGTATGTATGTATGTATGTATGTATGTATGTATGTATGTATGTATGTATGTATGTATGTATGTATGTATGTATGTATGTATGTATGTATGTATGTATGTATGTATGTATGTATGTATGTATGTATGTATGTATGTATGTATGTATGTATGTATGTATGTATGTATGTATGTATGTATGTATGTATGTATGTATGTATGTATGTATGTATGTATGTATGTATGTATGTATGTATGTATGTATGTATGTATGTATGTATGTATGTATTTATTTATTTATTTATTTATTTATTTATTTATTTATTTATTTATTTATTTATTTATTTATTTATTTATTTATTTATTTATTTATTTATTTATTTATTTATTTATTTATTTATTTATTTATTTATTCATATTACCTAATGTCCCTGGATATATTGTATAGTATATGTACCAATATATAGTTTCTGGGGCTCAGAGATTGGATATATCATGGGCTGCCGACAACAATTTCAGAAGCTGAAGTGAGCCAAACTCATTATTGAGATGGTGTTCTGGATTTAATGAGAATGATGATGTCATAATCACAGCAAGAGCGTTCTTCACTCCTCATTCCCCCCTTCCATCCACCACGGAAGCCTCACGCCCATATATGGTCAGCACCCCTTCACCCCCTGTCACTCAACTCAGCTGCACCTCATCCCCTGATTCGCACGCTGCCAGGCACCTCACTCCTCACAGCTGTATCCCATCCCCTGTTGATGAAGACCCTACTTCTACCGGACGACACTGACTAGAAGTCGCTGTGGTGTTAGTATCATTACCTAGGACCTCCGTGCCAGCGTGCCCCTGTCTGGACCCTTTGGAGCTTACCAAGGAGTTCCTGCTTACTCTCTCGACACGGACCTGTGTCTTCCGTCCGCAGTAGCACTGGAGTGCACCTGCTCCCATTACCCCAAGAACATTCCCAATTCATATCTGTTGTACATTTCTGGATGTAACTCTTGCCTACTTGGGAATACTATTAAACAACCTGAAACGCTCCATTCTCTCTTCTCCTGTGTTCAGCGATTGGGCTCTGCTTAAAACCCATTCTCACAGAACACCACGACCAATGATGTCAGAACCAGCTACACTCGAGATCGAGGTATGGAGGAAGTTTCAGAGGCAATCCGTGAGTATTATCAACGGCCAGACTGCTCGGGTAGACCAACTCGCCCACTCAATAGATGCCGTCACTGCTCAGCTTACCACTCTCACGCTCGGCTCTTCGGAGCGAGACAGACAATACGGCCGTTTCGAGGCATACGTCACGCCTCAGCAAGCCCCCGCCAGACTCCCCACCCACTGCTGCGATTCCCCTGCACAGAGCCCCACGCCCCTGCGGGAGCGTCTCCAAATGTCGAGCCTTTATCTTTATGTGTTCGTTAGTTTTCGGGCAACAGTCACACACTTTCCAAAGCGAGAGGTCTAAAATCGCTTACTTGTCGGCCCTGCTCACGGGTGCTGCGCTAGAATGGGCAACCGCTCTCCACTTCAATAATTCTCCCCTCTGCAAGTCATATTCCGCATATATTGACGACATGCGCAAAGTCTTCGACCACCCTCCGGGGGGCTCGGATAGAGCCGCCGGTTTATTCACAATCCGCCAAGGAAGTTGCAGTGTGAGCAAATACGCAATCGAATTCCATATCCTGGCAGCCGGCTCCGACTGGGGTGACACGCCACTGCGAGGGGCTTTCCGCCAAGGCCTGAGCGACGTTTTAAAAGATTAACTGGCATCTAAAGAAAAGCCGGAGTCCCTAGACGAGCTAATCCATTTAGCCAGGGAACTGGACATGCGCCTCCGTGAACGCCGCCGAGAGAGGGCTAGCGCCGTTCGCCCACCTGTGCCCAGCTCAACTCGCTCCCCCCGCGCCGTCCACGCTGAAAGTAGTTCCCCCGAGCCCATGGACCTAGACCGCTCGCGCCTTCCTCCCAACGAACGGCATCACAGGCTCGCTACGGGGGCATGTTTATACTGCGGCCAACTCGGTCACTCCGTTGCCTCATGTTCGATTCGCCCAAACGACGGAGCTCGGCAGTGACGCTGGGCGTCTGTTCGAGCCTTGATATTGCTCCCAGCTCCGGTCCGAACATGCAATTCAATGGTCAATCACTCCCGCTGTCCGCCCTGGTCGACTCAGGTGCAGACGAGAATCTCATCGACGCTGGGGTTGTTTCCCACTACCACATCGCTACCGACACCCTGCCAATACCCTGTGACGCTCGCGGGTTAAACGGGAAGCTGCTCACGCAAATAACTCGCCACACCGTACCCCTCCGCCTCCTATTATCAGGAAACCATAGCGAGAGTATTCGTTTTCATGTCACCAACTCTCCCCACAATCCCATTGTCCTTGGCATGCCGTGGCTCAAACTACACAACCCCATCATAAACTGGCCTACTGGCTTGGTGACTAGCTGTCCGACTGGCCCCGTCCCACCAATGTCAAGCACCTCCAACGCTTCCTGGGGAGGCACTGGCTGGAGTGCTCAGAGATCCCCTTCCTGGTTTGGACGGACCACAAGAACCTCGCCTACGTCCAGACGGCCAAGCGCCTGAACTCCCGCCAGGCCCGCTGTTCTTCGCCAGGTTTAACTTCACCCTTACCTACAGGCCTGGTTCCAAGAACACCAAGCCAGACGCTCTCTCCCGGCAGTTTGTCCCCGAGGAGGGTCCCGCGCACCCCGACACCATCCTCTCCACATCCTGCTTGGTGGCCGCCGCCACCTGGGAGATCCAGTCCATCGTCAGGGAGGCTCAGCGTGCCCAGCCGGACCCAGGTAACGGTCCACCTAACCGGCTTTTTCTCCCCGACCTTGTCCGCTCCCAGGTGCTCCAGTGGGTTCACGCTTCCCGGTTCGCCTGTGAATGAATGAATGAATGAATGAATGAATGAATGAATGAATTATTTTATTTCGAATGTTTACAAATAAATAAACAAACAAATAATTTTTCGAACATTTTCACAAATAAACAAATGAAAAGGATAGGTTTGAAGCCGAAGGCTTATAGAGCAACCTACCCCTAATTCAAAAAACGAATTCAAAAAAGTTAAAGTTTTCAAAATATAACAAACAAAAAAATAAATCAACAATCAAAAATCAACAAAAACCGATCCAGAAAAGAACAAAAAAGGTTAAAGTTTGCAAGATAAAACAAACAAACAAACAAACAAACAAACAAACAAACAAACAAACAAACAAACAAACAAAAATCAACAATCAACAAAAAACTTTCCTGAAAAGAACATAAGCCAACATAGGAAAATCAAAAATTCAACTGCAATACCAGAGTTTCATGGTAGAAAAAAATTAAAAAAAGATTGTAGGTTAAATTTTACAATAAGATTCTAAAACCCTGTTTTTAAACATCTTTTTAAACTTAAAAATACTCCTGCTGTTTTTTTATTTCATGCGGTATATTGTTCCAGAGTTTCACTCCTTTAACAGACATACCTTTAAGTGTGGTTCGAGCTCTAAGCTGTTTCAAATTGAGTGTTCTTCTTAAATTATACGTCACCTCTCGTTCTTTAAACAACATTTGTAAGTTACATGGCAGTTGATAACTTCTAGCTTTAAAAACTATCTCTGCTGTTTTAAGGTCAACTAAGTCGGGGAACTGTAATGCCCTTAGTTAAAAAAAACAGTGTGTTTGTAGGATGGAGATAACTAACATTGTTCACAACCCTTATTGCCTTTTTCTGTAAGATGATAATATGATTCAGATTAGTTTTGTATGTGTTTCCCCAAGTTTCTATACAGTAAGTTAGATATGGTAATAAAAGAGTACAATCAATTGTGTATAATGATCTCAAATTTAATATGTGTCTGGTTTTTCTTAAGATACCTAAGCTACGCGCTGTTTTTTTCTTTTCATAGTTAATATGAGTTTTCCAGCTGAGGTTTTGGTCTATCACGACCCCCAAAAAAGTATATTCATTTACTCTTTCAAGATGAACATTATCTATGCATATCTCTACTTGAGTATCCGGATGTATTTTTTTATTACCAAACAAAATAAATGTAGACTTACTTATATTTAAGGAGAGTTTGTTAGTATCAAGCCAACATTTCAGCTTCCCCAGTTCACCTGTAATATTTGTTAGCAACTGTTGTAGGTCTGCACCTGAACAAAATTTTTTTTTATCATCTGCAAAAATAACAAATTTAAGTTTATCAGAAACATCAATGATATCATTAATATACAATATAAATAATTTCGGTCCTAAAATGGATCCTTGCGGTACCCCACGTGTTATCACTTTGCAGGATGATCTTGTCTCCCCTGCACACATTGTTTCCTATTTTCTATGTAACTTTTTATCCAACTGAGCCCTATCCCTCTAATTCCATACTTTTCAAGTTTTCTGAGTAAAATATCATGGTCAATGGTATCGAAAGCTTTTTTCAGATCAATAAAAACTCCAACTGCATACTGTTTATTATCGATTGAATTTGTTAACCTTCTGCTACCTGCATGAGAGCCATTGATGTGGATCAGTTAGTTCTGAATCCATACTGGCTATCAATCAATATCTCATTCTTATCAATAAAACTGTCCAGACGTGCAACAAAAAGTTTTTCCAGAATTTTTGAAAATTGAGGAAGTAAAGAAACGGGCCTATAATTTGTAAAAACTTTATGTATTGGAATTACTTTGGCTGTTTTCATTTCAGTTGGAAAGGTCCCCATCCTAAAAGATAGATTACATATGAAAGTAATTGGATCTACAAGAGACATGTCTATCCCATTCACATCTGTACTGTAGATGTTTTATTCTTGAGATTGTTTACAATATCAATTATTTCTATATTAGATACGTCATACAAAAAGATTGTGGATGGATTTCTATCAATGTATTGTTCTGCAATAGCTCCCCCTTGTGGAGGCTTGATCTTCCTTGCAAGATCTGGGCCAACATTTACAAAAAAAATATTAAACTCCTCCACTACCATGTTGGTTATTTCCGTTCCATTTACAGAAAAATGATCAATATAGCCTGGTTTGTTATTTGATTTTCCAATTATTGTGTTTATAATTTTACATGTTCCTTTAATATCATTTTTATTAATTTCTGGTAAGTTATTATAATAATCCTTCTTACGTTTTCTTATAGTATCTATTAATTTATTTTTATATATTTTATATTTGATTTCTTTCTGTTTAGTTCTATGCTTGATGAAATCTCTATAAAGAGTATTCTTCTTTTTACAGGTATTTGAAATTCCTTTTGTTATCCATGGTTTATCTGGCTTCCTAGTTTGTCGGCTACTTTGCTGCACAATAGGACAGAAACGATCATATAAAGTCTGTCACCCTGGGATCGACCGTACCCTGTCCCTGCTGAAACGGCACTTCTGGTGGGTCTCCATGAGGGAGGACACCCGCGCCTTCGTCCTTGCATGCACCGTCTGTGCTCGTGGAAAGGCTTCCCACCGACCACCCGCCGGGCTCCTCCGTCCGCTCCCTGTTCCCGGTCGGCCCTGGTCGCACGTCGCCCTGGACTTCGTCACCGGCCTTCCTCCCTGACACGGTAACACAGCTATCCTCACTATTGTTGACCGTTTCTCGAAGGCTGTGCACTTTGTTGCTCTCCCCAAACTCCCCTCTGCTTCAGAGACCGCGGACCTGATGGTGCTCCACATCTTCCGCCTCCACGGGATCCCGGCGGACATCGTCTCCGACAGGGGCCCTCAATTCGTCTCCCAGGTCTGGAGGGCCTTCTGCCGGGCTCTGGGGGCCACGGTCAGTCTCACCTCCGGGTACCACCCACAGACCAACGGCCAGTCGGAGCGGGCCAACCAGGACCTGGGATCCGCCCTCTGCTGCGTGACAGCCCGGGACCCCTCCAGCTGGAGCACTTTCCTGCCGTGGATCGAGTATGCCCACAACTCTCTGACCTCTGCGGCCACAGGTCAGTCCCCCTTTGAGTCCTCTTTGGGCTACCAACCCCCGCTGTTCCCTGCCCAGGAGAAGGAGATTGCTGTTCCGTCGGTACAGGACCACCTTCGCCGCTGCAGGAGGATTTGGGAGGACACAAGGGCCGCGCTTCTCCGCTCCACGGACCAGAACCGTCGCTTCGCCGACCGCCACTGGACCCCGGCTCCCGACTATCAACCAGGTCAGATGGTATGGCTCTCGTCTCGGGACCTGCCGCTCAAATCTGTTTCCCGTAAACTAACCCCCCGTTTCGTTGGTCCCTACAAAATTCTGTCCCTCATCAACCCCTCTGTCGTCAGACTCCAGCTCCCCTCCCATATGCGGATTCACCCCTCCTTCCATGTCTCCCAGCTGAAGCCGGTGGTCTCCAGTCCCCTGTCTCCCCCTGCTCCGGAGCCTCCCCCTCCGCTGGTCATCAACGACCACCTGGCCTACATTGTCCGGAAGTTGCTGGACGTGCGGCGCAGCGGCCGCGTCTACCAGTACCTGGTCGACTGGGAAGGCTACGGCCCAGAGGAGCGCAGCTGGATCTCCCGCCAGATGATCCTGGACCCAGACCTCGTCCGGGATTTCCATCGGGCCAACCCTGACAAGCCTGGGCCGCCAGGAGGCGCCCGTAGAGGGGGGGGTCCTGTCATAATCACAGCAAGAGCGTTCTTCACTCCTCCTCATTCCCCCCTCATTCACCACACTCCCTCCTCACTCCTCTTCATCCTCCCTTCCATCCACCATGGAAGCCTCACGCCCATAATGGTCAGCACCCCTTCACCCCCTGTCACTCAACTCAGCTGCACCTCATCCCCTGATTCGCACGCTGCCAGGCACCTCACTCCTCACAGCTGTATCCCATCCCCTGTTGATGAAGACCCTACTTCTACCGGACGACACTGACCAGAAGTTGCTGTGGTGTTAGTATCATTACCTAGGACCTCCGTGCTAGCGTGCCCCTGTCTGGACCCTTTGGAGCTTACCAAGGAGTTCCTGCTTACTCTCTCGACACGGACCCGTGTCTTCCGTCCGCAGTAGCACTGGAGTGCACCTGCTCCCATTACCCCAAGAACATTCCCAATTCATATCTGTTTAACAACCTGAAACGCTCCATTCTCTCTTCTCCTGTGTTCAGCGATTGGGCTCTGCTTAAAACCCATTCTCACAGATGAGACAATTTAAGAGTTTGTCTGTAACACTGTAGTGTGAGTCTCTGCGTCAGACTCTGTGTCAGGTGTGTTTTCTTTCTCCTCACCCTCAGTCCATGTTATTTGCGTCTTGCTGGATGATTGTGGAGCAGGATCCTGTGTAGTATCTCTTGACGAATGTAGTGTTCCTAGAATAGGTCGCTCCACTTGGTGATTGGACAACCACATTGTTACCATCTTTACTGATAACCTTGTGTGGTGTCGTCTTGTCAAAGGTCTTTGTAAACTTGTCTGTTTTGTCTTGTTTTAGTAAGACTTGGTCTCCCACTGACACATCGGAGTATTTTGCTCTGTTCTTGTTGTCTGTGTACACTACAGTTTTGACTTTCCTTTTCTTTCTGCGTCAGTGTCTCTGACCTCCAGGTCTCTTTGTGGTGTTGTGATGTCCGGAAGCTTTCCTCTGATCTTTCTCTTGAACAGGAGCTCTGCAGGACTTTTCCCTGTTGTGGAGTGATCAATAGACCGGTAGATGGTTACATACTTGCGTAGCTCCTTCTTCCAGTCCAGCCCCTCAGACTGTGCGATGCGAATCCTCTTCATCAGTGAAGAGTTTTGTCTCTCCACCTCCCCATTGGCTTGTGCCCACTTGGGTGTGGTTTTCACATGCTCAATTCCGTTCTCCTGGCAGAATGCTTGAAACTGTGCAGACATATACTGTGGTCCACAGTCTGATCGTATGGAAATAGGTAGTCCATGAATAAATGAGTGGAGAAACAACAAATGCAGATGCTTCCATACAGATGTACTGCATGATACAATTAAGCAATTGATACAATTAAGCAATTCACATCCTACACATAGTAGCATACTACAAAAACCTAGGGGTCCGCAAAGACGACTTCAAACTGGAAATGGTCAAATCAGATGAGGTACTCAAAAAACTGAGCGCCGTCCAACCTAACAAGGTCACTGGCCATGACAACATCCCCTCCAAATTCCTCAGAGACTCAGCAGCTGCCATCACCCCAGTCATCACACACAAACCTCTCCATAAAACAGGGACACGTCCCCAAGGACTTCAAAATTGCAAGAGTGACCCCTCTGCACAAAAAGGGCAGGAAATTAGACCCAGGCAACTACCACCCTGTTTCTATTCTTACCTCCATCTGGAAAGTCATGGAAAAAAATTGTCTACGAACAGGTCGAAAAGTACCTAGCGGAAAAAAATCTAATTTACGAATTACAATCTGGCTTCAGAACATCCCACTCTACTGACACATGCCTTCTCTATTTGAACGACCACATCAAACAAGAGGTGGACGCGGGCAAATACTGCAGCATGGTCATGCTGGACCTACAAAAGGCCTTCGACACTGTCAATCACTCCATTCTGATTAACAAGCTAAAGGCAATTGGTTACTGGATACAATGGCATCCAAGGTAATAAAAAATTTCAACAAACGAACTAGATTCGTGTACCGGATCTCCTCTCTGGTAAACAAGAATACCCTGAAGACTCTGGCAGGAGCACTCATTCAAGGGTACTACGACTATGCTTGCACCTCATGCCTGGTACCAAAGCACCTCAAAGGCGCTAAAAACAAGATTACAAATATCACAAAACTAACTGGTCAGACTACTACTTGACCTTACTCCAGAACCTACCTCACCCCTGCCCACTTTGACAACCTGGGATGGCTTAGAGTAGACGACAGCAACTTGCAATGGGCCTGGTCTACAAGATACACTATACGACTAAGGTACCCATGTACATGTCAAAATACTTCCCAAAGGTCAGTGAATACCACAACCACAGCACCAGAGGGAGCTCAACAAATCATGTTAAACCCAGATTCGGCAAAAAAAAGGGACTAAACACGTTTCGCAATTATGCCACATCAATGTGGAACGCCTTACCCAAAGCTGTAAAGGAATGTGAATCCCTACCCACATTCAAAACCGCTCTTAAAGAGCACCTACGGGAGGCTGCAAAAATCGAAACTGGCCACCGTAAATGTCCAAACCCCCCCACCCCCTCCTAATAGACAGTCTCCTCCCCACCGTATGTATATATTCTCTCCCCACCGTATGTATATTTGTTTCCCACCCCCTCCTAATGTACAGTCTCCTCCCCACTGTATGTATATTTCTCTCCCACCCACCCACCCCGTCCTAATGTACAGTCTCCTCCCCATCATATACTCTATCAGGATCTATGGGTAACAGTACTGTATATTTGCATATCGTATATGTCACAAATGTAACAGTACTATATACCTGTATGTCATGTATGTCCCTATGCCATAAATGTCATGATGTCATATATGTTGTGTATGTCATAAATGTCACTATGAATTGAAAATGGGGGACCCTGATGTAAACAAGACAAACGTCTTTCTCTGGTCTGCATCCCCTTAACAATTGTGTGTATTGAGCCGTACTGTATTGTACCCATTCTGCAATCTGTTAAATAAAGTTTTCATTCATTCATTTCATCATGCTCTGTGGCATGTATAAAAATACAGTATTGTGATATGCACTGCAACACTTCAGGTGTTTCCTTTAATTTGTCATCCGTCTGTATATCAGGAGCTCTTGGTCTTAGAATCTAGTAAGCTAGTAAGAGACCGACTTTCCCCCAAGGGTGGCAGTAAGTGTTACATATAGGCATATGTTTATAGCCTGTGTTAGAGGGACACCTAGTGGTGCTTGACTGGATGTGATGTGTGTGCTCAGTTTAATAAGAGCTATACTGAAACAGTAGGGCTAGACTCGCTAGAGAGATGTTTTGTTTGCCTTTTTTGTGATCAGGCTCCCTCCAAAATCTGGTTGCAGTTCAAAATCTGGGAAAGGTGGTTGCAGGTCACTGTGACTGTATGGCGCGGTGAGTTATACAAAATAATATTTTTTAAATTTCACATTTCTGGGTTTCACATGATTTGTGGAGCTCCCTCTGTGTCGTGGTATTCACTGACCTTTGGGAAGTAATTTGACATGTACATGGGTACCTTGGTCGTGTAGTGTATCTTGTAGACCAGGCCCATTGCAAGTTGCTGTACTCTGTCGTCTACTCTAAGCCATCCTAGGTAGTCAAAGTGGGCAGGGGTGAGGTGGGTTCTAGGAGTAAGGTCAAGCAGTAGTCTGACCAGTTTGTTTTGTGATGTTTGTAATTTAGTTTTTAGCGCTTTTGAGGTGCTTTGGTACCATGAGGTGCAAGCATAGTCATAGTACCCTTGAATGAGTGCTCCTGCCAGAGTCTTCAGGGTATTGTTTATTCTTGTTTATTCCTGTGTAAAGGTTATGTTAAAGTGGTTGGTGGTCTTGTGTAAAGGTTTTGTTAAAGTGGTTGGTGGTCCAGTGTAAAGGTTATGTTAAAGTAGTTGGTGGTCCTGTGTAAAGGTTATGTTAAAGTATTGGTGGTCCTGTGTAAAGGTTATGTTAAAGTGGTTGGTGGTCCAGTGTAAAGGTTATGTTAAAGTGGTTGGTGGTCCTGTGTAAAGGTTATGTTAAAGTGGTTGGTGGTCCAGTGTAAAGGTTATGTTAAAGTGGTTGGTGGTCCAGTGTAAAGGTTATGTTAAAGTGGTTGGTGGTCCTGTGTAAAGGTTATGTTAAAGTGGTTGGTGGTCCAGTGTAAAGGTTATGTTAAAGTGGTTGGTGGTCCTGTGTAAAGGTTATGTTAAAGTGGTTGGTGGTCCAGTGTAAAGGTTATGTTAAAGTGGTTGGTGGTCCTGTGTAAAGGTTATGTTAAAGTTTTGTTCATAAAATTGTTCTGAATCAAGAAATTCAATTTCTTTATTTAAAGTGTAACTAATTGTCAGAAATTGGTTTTATAGAAAAAAATAGGTAAACAGCATTTAAGTGAATTGTATCCTTTTAAATGTCCTTTTAAAATGAAGAATTGTGCTTAGGAAAGTACTTGAACGTCCTTGAATTTAATTTTACAATGTGTGGGAACCCTGACTGTATACTCAACACTTTGATGAACATTGTTACTCAGCTGAGTTGTACGCTTCCTGCTGTCTTGTTTTGTACCATAGAATAGATGGATGTTGACAATAAATGTATTTTAGTTACACTTACATTTTATTGTGTATGTTTTGTTTTTTTGTAAGATAGTCTACTACACCATAACAATATTTACACAAAACATTTACTACACGCTGTAACACAATCATTGTTATCTGGCTCACAGGGCAAAGACAGTACACTGCAAAAAATTAAATCGTATCAAGTGAAAATATCTTGTATTTGATCAAATATTGAGTAGAATATCTTTTGCAGATACTTTTGCTTATTATACTATTTTCCCCTGATTGGTCAATTTAATCTTGTTTTACTTACAATGGCTCATAGTGCAAATGATCAGCGAGATCTAATGCAAAACATCTGCAATAATAATCCTAGTCCTGTATCACATGTCAATCACAAATGTCTCTCTAATCCTTGAGAACAATGCTGTCTCCCAGATTCACCAAAGCAGCACAGACTCGGATGATCTTGTCGATGCTGCTGTATTGCTCACGATTGGCTTCACCTGATAGACTCTGAACACAGCGAATTGGAACTGGACCCTTTAGTATTGTGTATCGGTTCTTGACTAGTCCAATCACCCTCTCAATGTGGATCCGCACTGGTGATATTTTCCGGGCTCTCTCCACCTCCTCTGCAGACAGCTGCTTCTTGTTCCTAGTAAATGGGGGTAGAATGAGTTGTGCACCGCAAACAGATGCAAAGTCATCCTCAAGTGTGAAACCCCTGTCTGCCAGGATCTGATCACCGGGCATGTGCAGCGCAGGGTTTATAAATCCACACTCCCTGACAATGTGGATGTCCGAGGCTCTGCCTCCCCATGCCTGGGACACAAAGTTAATGTGACCCACTGGGCTGCACGATATGTACACTTTCACTGTGGCGTGGCGTTTGTAGGAGGTATAGCACTGAGCACGAGCTTTGAGATTTCTGGGTGCATCGATGAAAATGTCAAAACAATCGATGTGAGACGAGGAAACTTTGTTTTGAATACTGGGGGGATGATTGAGAATATGTGGTCCCTGTCCTGCCATCTAATCAAGAAGGCAAGCTTGACGTACATCAGGTCTATCCAGGTCCAGAACACTTTGATGACTGTTGCCTTTGACACACCTCTGATGTGGGAGATGAGGTCAAAGGACATGTCGTGACGCAGTTTGACAAGGGTGATAAATAGCTCATCTTTGGGTGAGATAATGGTGGTCCTTGTCTTCTCTGTGTGCAAGTAAGAAAACAAGTGCAGAAGCACTGGCCAGGTAACACCTGTCATCATCTTGCATTTGGTGTCGTTGCTGTCCACAGATGAAGCGGTCAAGGAGCTTGACTCGACCTTGGTTCTCTGTTGGTCACCATCCTCCTTGGCTGCATCCCTCTCCTCTCTGAGAGACTGTATCTCATCAAACAGACACTGCTCGGTGATGGGAGGCAAGGGGCGTAACTTTGTTGTCAGTAGTGGAGGGGACATATTTGGGGGCGTGGTCAGTGGCGGAGGGGTGCTACGTATAGTTGTATGGTCGTAGGGGGGGGTCCCCCCTTTTCGTAGATTATTTTTTTTCTAAATCAGTTGTGCAAGTCAATTTTGGTGAGTTGTTTCTATATACAATTCACTTATGACAAGTCATAATGCCGCGCGAGTCTCGGAACGTGCGTTGTGTGTGTGTGTGTGTGTGTGTGTGTGTGTGTGTGTGTGTGTGTGTGTGTGTGTGTGTGTGTGTGTGTGTGTGTGTGTGTGTGTGTGTGTGTGTGTGTGTGTGTGTGTGTGTGTGTGTGTGTGTGAGAGAGAGAGAGAGAGAGATATCGCGCTATTTATTATCTACAATGTATAAAACAACAGCCTACAGATATTTCACAGACACCAAGCAATGCTGTTGCATTTCATGGCAATCTCAGTCACACAGACCATTGTTCACAGTTTCACACCAAACTTTGTAACTGAAAACTAGATGATATCACTTACCATGGTATGAAGAGAAGTTCCTTTTTGTATGCCGCTCATGGCGACTGATGTTCATTGACGTAGATGTGTAGACTGTGATGTTGAAGGGAATACAGATGGAATGTGTCTGGGTGGCGTGAATACTTTCCCTAAGCCAGTTGTACTTTTGCACGATCTGATTGGCCACTGACGTTTCTGGTCATGTGACATGTGCGCCAATCGTGGGACGGCAAGTTCTGCCACCGGTTAAGCTTAGGCACTCTTTCGAAGTTGGTTAAGGTTAGAGTTTGTCTTAGAGCAGGCCGATAGAACACCAGCCCTGATTCCAAACTCTAACCTTAACCAACTTCGAAAGAGTCGCCTAAGCTTAACCAGTGATAAACTAGGCGTTAGGTAGTTTGCAGGCTGTTAGACCCGGCAATAGGCACAGAACTTGCCGTCCCACAATTGGCGCACATGTCACATGACCAGAAACGTCAGTGGCCAATCAGATCGCGCAAAAGTACAACTGGCTTAGGGAAAGTATTCACGTGTCTGGGTGTGTTTGGTCATTGACCTTTGCACCTGAAATGTATATTACAAGCAATAAGACTATTCAATAACAAGTCCTTAGAGCAAGGGAAAAAAAGTTGGGAGCCCAAACGTTCGAACGTTCGAACCTTCGTTCGTTACGTTGGCATTCGAATTCTAAGTCAACATTCGAATTTTTTATGTTTAATAAAGAAAATTATTCTTAATTTTTTTTCCATTGTGCCAATTCTTCCCTCCCCTGTCTTGAACGTTGCTCGCATATGCCCCCCACTGGTCGGTTGTAGGGAGGATAGAAGCCTTGCATCACGTGTCCCCTCCGGTACACGAGGAGGCAGCTTGTCACATCTTTTCACCTGCCAGCGCGGACTCTCATTGGCGAGGTGTAACGTGTCGGCGGCTCACACTACCCTCGTCATTTTCCTGTCTGCTGTGCAGGCGTCCCCCAACCGACCTGTAGGAGTTGCTGTTTACAACATCCAGATTACCACCTCAGTGCTATTCCTCCTACCATCCAGAGTCGAACCCGGTGTCTCTTGCGTTGGTGACGAGCACAATGTCCGCTGCGCCACCCAGCCGCCACAGTGATAAATTTTATGAAACCTGTATGGCGTTCTAACTAAGGCAATTGTGATACCATTATGTTCAAGCAACAAGCTAAATTATATCAATCATGTGAATGCAAATAAAAAGCTTGCTGGGTGTGAGTAGGCTACTTTACCACATAGATCACTGTCTTGCCTTTAACAATTTCTCACATCAAGGGCGGCTACGTGGCGTAGTGGGCAAGGCGCTCGCCACAAATACGGAGACGCTGGGCTCGCCTGTTCGAGCCCAGCGCTCCACATTGCTTTCAGTTTAGCTGGTCGTTCATACATTGGCCGTATTAGGGGGTGGGAAACTGATGGGTGGGGATCGGGCGTTGTGGACAGCGACTCCTACAGGTCGGTTGGTGCGCCTGCACAGTAGAATCAGGAAGTGTCGGGGGCAGCGTGAGCCTCCCACGCGTTACTCCTCGCCACTGAGAGATCGAGCTGCGCAGGTGAAAAGATGCGACTGCTGTTACCTCAAGTACCGGAGGGGACTTGTGCTATGTATGACTTAGTCCACATTGCAGCCGGCTTGTGGGAGGCAAGAAACAGCGTCCGTGACAGGGGAGGGTTGAATTGGATGATACGAAATTGGGATGGGAGAAAATATAGAAAATGGGAGAAAAAGTGGATAAAAAAAAAAAAAAATCTCACATCAATGATGTAAACTGTGTGTATTGCTTTACTCCATACAGAAGGAGAGACGTGTCGGTAACACTGAGGTGAAGGACATCAGGACCCAAGACGTCTCTGCACCCAATGACCTTTCAACCCCAAGGCCAGGTTTGAAGCGTCGTCTGTCCAGGGGTTGTAAAACGGTATGTTCAAAAAGTTGGGAGCACCAGCAAAGATTTAGGAGCACCCACCAAAATGTAAGGAGCACCAACAATATGTAATATATTTTTTTTATTGATAAAAACGACAATATAACAGTACTGTGCCGGTATGACATTTTTAAAGTATGATAACCTTGGCCAAAAATACCACGGTTTATGGTAGCTATATCACGGTATTCGGTAAAAAAAAAAAAAAGATTCCCATTGAACAAAACCTCTTTTATTACAGTGCACAAACCAGCTTTTCTGTAGTGTTATTTATGAATGTGTGAATTAAGCATTTAAGCATTAGACCCCCCTAGCAGGGGCGTAGCTGGGGGGGGGGGGGGGGTAGCTTAGGATGATTCCAAGGGCCCAGCACTGGGGGGGGGCCCAACATTTTTATTTTTTTTATTAGACATCACTCAGGTGTATTATTGATGCTCTCATTGATACTATGTTTGTTTCTGAAGTGTGTGTGTGTGTGTGTGTGTGTGTGTGTGTGTGTGTGTGTGTGTGTGTGTGTGTGTGTGTGTGTGTGTGTGTGTGTGAGATATATAGAGAGAGAGGGGGGGCTTTGGTAGACTATTGCATTGGTCCATTCATTGAAGATGAACGCAATGCGACATCCTTTACTAGGCTCACCCACCAACAGTGCAGGTGCTGAACTGCTGATCCGAATGTATAGGTAAAAACCATATTATGCGTTTTCATCAATTAAAAAATGGCCAAAAATAAATCCGCTCGCGCGCTTACGCGCGCTCGCATTCACTGGGGGCCTGAACAATACATTCTTTCATGAGGCCCAGAATCTGGAGCTACATCCCTGCCCCCTAGGCATTGTTTTGTTTTTCACAAACCACGACTACAAGTGGTGTAATGCTTTTATACAACTGGCACATTCATCCAACCTTATTGCTATACAATAAACACACATTAATCGAAGATTTATTGAAAAAAACCATCCGCCAGAAAAAGTTGTTCCCACAACAACAAAAAAGAGAAGTTCCCTCCATGTGGAAGCAGCTCGGAAGTGCATCCAACGGTTCTCAGTAGGACATCCAACCAACTAACACATCCAACTGTCTTTCAACTAAGACATCCAACCAACTAACACATCCAACTGTCTTTCAACTAAGACATCCAACCAACTAACACATCCAACTGTCTTTCAACTAAGACATCCAACCAACTAACACATCCAACTGTCTTTCACCTAGACATCCAACCAACTAACACATCCAACTTTTCTTTAGTTTTTAACCTACTTTCTATAGAACTTCATTCTTAGATGCTTCTATAGAAAGTAGGTAAAACAAATTAAAAGAAGTTTTCTTTGCCCTATAGGATTTTTTTTTTATTTTTTTTTTTTTTAAACCTACTTTCTATAGAAGCAGCTGGGAGGTGCGCTGTTTTAAGTGAGCGTGGGTTATTGAATTGATTGATTGCTAATTTTATTACTGTCCGCCTTGTTTCCAACTGGTTAAGTTTAGGCCCTCTTTCGAAGTTGGTTAAGGTTAGAGTTTGGAACCAGGGCTGGTGGTCTATCGCCCTGCTCTAAAGACAAACTCTAACCTTAACCAACTTCGAAAGAGGGCCTAAACTTAACCAGTTGGAAACCAGGCGGACAGTAATAAAATTAGCAATCAATCAATCAATCAATTCAATAGGCCATGCTCACTTAAAACAGCGCACCTCCCAGCTGCTTGAAAGTAGGTAAAAAAAATAAATACAAATTTGCAAATTAATCAATCAATCAATCCGCGCAATTTTTATTTTGTTCCACAATGACTCATGACCCATCAATTACATCATCCAACATTGTTTAAAGAACTAAGACATTCGCCGTGACAGAATCGGTTTATATTTAGTCATTATGACTCTATCAACATATCCATTTGTTAAAGATTATTGTCCGCCATCTTGTTTTTTCCTAAAAAGCCGGCGGAGTGATAGTAATTCGGTTGTGGGCGGGTCCTGGGACCAAGAGCATGGAATTATGAAAAATACATACGTGTAAATTGACTGTTTCAGCCAATCAGAATTGAGAAATTTGCATGCCGTTGTATAAGACTCTGTATTACACACAGAGGGAACTGTCTGACCACTTTCAAACTAAGTACAGAATAAAAAATACTGCCAAATAAACATTCATGATTATGAAAAGGCTAAATCAAATCAAATCAAATCAAATTTATTTATAGGGCCCGACAACACACGTTAATGTCCCCATGGGCCGTACAGATCTTCTTTAAACAAGTCAAGAAGAAAACATAACAATAAGTCAAGAACAGAACAAGAACACCATAAGGTGCAAACATTTTTAGATGGATGCAAATAAATGAAAATGTCAAAAGGGCAATACGTTTTGTTAATGTAATGTAATCTACTTGCACAGATGTATGTTATATAGCCTATTCTTACTGGATTAAACATACATTTAAACAATTCATCTTTTGTGGAAGATCAACAACTCTTAACAACCACCCACGGAACTATGTGTTGGGGATAAGGGTTCCGCACGGACCATATTGTTTGTTACTTTCCTGTCAGCACACTAGCTCAACGTCAACAGAGTTTAACATTAACACTTTGGTTGCCTAAGGTTAAATTCATGATATACCATAGATTGCCAGCGCTATTTGTCTATGGAGAAAGTCCCCTTCTTTGCAGGGCTATAACTTTTTAAATTCTATTGCTACATTGCCATTATTAGGGCCCATTCAAAGTCCTATATGTATTGTTCATTGTGTAGCAACGTTAAACTTTTTCATTCACATATTCATAGTAAAGTATGGTCTAATGTATAAGTATGTTTTCATCTCTTTCTGCAGCTTTCTCCAGAACGTGATATATAGCCCCAAATGCATTATATTGATGATGAAATACAGTTTGATGGCAATCAGCGCGATATAAAAAATTCCAACTAGACGTACTTCTAGAAGTTACTACACGTCATCTGATGTTGACCGGATGGGCGAGGGGGCGTTTATAATTCCGTGGGCAGCGTTATACCAATCATCTAATGTGGGTCAAATGTTGATAATAGCAGTTAGTATCGAAGACGGTAACGTTACACGCTGAAACTCACCCCAGTCTCCGCGCGCCGTTGGGCGATCATCGTCGAGTAGAAATCTTATCATTATGGGATATATTTTTACCCGGTCCATCTCCAGCTTGTATAATGGTATATACGTCCAAATCATGTTGTTTATCGAGTTATTGCCAATCGATCACCGTGTAGCGTGACGAGCCAGAGTCCCATGAACTATAGCGAGCGCCCGGAAGTACTACTGTTGTGAAGGATCAGATTAAACCGAATATGTATATTTGTTTATGTATGTATATTTAGTTGTATTTGTATGTCGTTTGGTGTCCCCTGTATATTCCTTGTACAATATGCATTGAATATCCCCGTTTCTACTAAACAGCCCATAATAGTTTCATTCTACCATTGGACTAGAACCTGGCGCCAGGTTGCCATACCCCTAGGTTCAAGTTCAATCGTGCCGCCTAACATGTCGAGGCAGCCCCCGGTTCCGCGCAGTAATATGCCGGGCGAAATACGTGTGGTACTATTTGTTCATAGCGCATATATATATGACGCTCGTAAAGTAGAACTTTCTTTTAGTCCAGTTCTTTACCCTCCAACAGAGTGACAGACGCAAAAGCCTCCCCACGAAGCACGTGCGGTGTAGTAGGGCCTACTTGGCCCAGAATAGGCATTGAGATATCGTGTAGATTAATAGTTGAATGGTCATAGTTTGGCACCATACCGTCGAGTTGGACGTATTCTATTAAGCTAATAATAGTCTATTTATGTATGGTGCATCGTTCGGTTCGAGTTCTACAGTTATCAGTACCCCCATCGTTCCTGACGTTATCTGGACGCTTATCCAGGCTGGTCAGACCCCTAGTGGTGATTGCATCCGAGGAGCTCCGGGTCAAAAGCGACTGGACCTGTATATTGGATTACTCTACCCGACGACGGCGAGCCTTCCACGGCTCTTGGATTATGCTTTATGTGCTTTGATTATTCCATGGATAAAGGCCAACACTGTCGAGTGTTGGAATTACCCCCCGGAGAGGACTACAGGTGAGGCGGCGCTCTACACGTGAGGTCGCACCACGTCTCTCCGTTGTGGACCGGCAGATACCGTTCCACAGAGGGTCCAGCTGTGTTCGTCTACGGCCCCAGGTTCTGTGGGCACTGGGTCTAAGACTTTGGATTCTCCCAAGACACCGTCGGCCAGATGGGATACCGCCAGCGACTTCTCTAACCCCCCCTCCTACTGTCTTACAACCAGCGGGCCCCCCCCCCCCTAGTGTATCCAGCTATAATTATTTAAGTACTACCGCTATCGTTTCCTAAATATTCCAGGTTGTATACTTGCTCCCTGCGCAACCAGAGATTGGACATTCAATGTTGATTTACCTACGAATACTCATTTGTCATAAAAGTGCATACTTAACATTTCAAATCATAAATGTAATTAAGTGAATATTGTGTACACCCTTTGCTGTATTAAATATTCGATTTGGTCCATTTGTGTTGGTTCGTTTCATCAGGTGGGAAAGTGTTCATCATACTTATATCTTGTACTGGGTGGCCAGAAGTTAAAGTACATGAGGTAGTGGTATTAAATATCATATCTAACAATACAGTCAGGGAATTGTACCCCTCAGCTACAAATGGTCCTTCGAACCGGATGGTAACTAGTGTAATATTAATATAGTGTTATTAATATCGAAATGGCCTATGATGAACACTCCACGAAACGATCCTCCTAACCTAGAACGCCCGCGGCGCAGACGACAGACACCTCAGTACTTAGAGGCTTACACTGTCAGTCAACTACCTAGCCTTCGACAAACGGTAAACATAGTAAAAGTAGAAAGTAAAATTATGTCTGACCTTAACGACCAGGTTTCCCCGACCACAGAGGCCCTAGTAGGTCCTAATGTAACTGACCAAGCCCACGGTGGAGACCAGGAGGGAATTGACATGCCTTTACCCCCCGCCACTACTAAAGAAGTAGTCCCCGACATGCCCCGGGAGGAAGACAACCCTACAGAGAGAGAACTCTGCACGGAAGAAGAAGAGGAGAGCGCCGAGGAACTAGAGCTCCAGGACTCCCCAACGAGTACCCCCAGGAGCGGTTCACGCAGGAGCGGCTCACCTCCACTACCGCCTTCCCCCAGCGAAGCGGAGAGGATACTACAACAGGCGTTCCTCGTCAGCCTGACAGCCTCTACCGAACGCGATCGGCTCCAAGCACAGACGCTTAGCGAGCGCGAACGTCTCCAAGCCCAGGTGACCAGCGAGCGCGAACACCTCCAAGCACAGCAACGGAGCGAAGAACAGCGCACAAGTCTGGAGATGAGACGCTTCCAGATGGAAGAGAATATGGCAAGAGACCGCGCCGACGCCCAGCGCACCGCTGCCGGTGCCCAAAGAGACGCAGAGCGCGACAGACTACAAGCGCAACTAATAGAGCAGCTGATCAAAAGGACAACTCCCTCTCCCTCCGCCAGGGGCTCAAGGAACTCGTCGAGACAGCAGTCAAGAGCAGCGTCACCGCAACGAGCAAGCGACCCTGAACTTGACCAACAGACCGAGTCTAGACCCCCCGCAGACCCCCTTCCCATACCGGTCCAAGCGAGACCCAGCTACAAGGAAGGAGCGGCCTACACTGCGGAGAAGCTAAATAAACGATTACAAGATCTGGAAGATTTGATAGAAGAAGAAGAGGGAGAAGAGGAGAACCAAGCCCGACGACAGCACAGTACTCCACCGGACCAGGAGGTCCCATACAGTCCAGGCTATACCCCCGCGGCGCTGCGCTACAGACCCCCGACTCTATTTACGGGTGAGCACGACGCACGACCAGCCCCGAGGAACAGTACCTGGACCAGCGGGCCATGGTACCCTGCCAGTACCGGCCCACAGCGAGGCGCAAGAGGGGACTCGCCCAGGAGGTCTCTCCCCCAACGCTCGCCGATGTATTCGCCATCCACGGCGTCATACAACGCCACGCCATCAATCCCAGACTTCGTCTATGAGAGTCGAGCACAGTACACGGAGCTCCGGATGTGCTTAGAGACAATGCTGGCGGATGTCATTGATGAACGCCACAAGTATGCAATATTATTGAAGCACCTGAAAGTACAGCGAGCACACAATATAGCGCTAGCCTATGCTACCTCCTCGACCCCATACATAGCGGCCCTTGCAGCGCTGGATCAAAGATATGGACGTATATGGGATTACGTAATCCAGGAGATAAGGCATATTGACCGCCTACCCCCAGCCACAGACAATCGCTCACTAGATGACCTGTCAATCAAAGTGCAGTCCCTGGTGGGGATGCTGGGAGCTCAACGGGAGAAGGGCAGGCATGAGCTGTACGCCAACTCTAACGTTGAGAGGATTTTGGAGAAGCTGCCACCCGCAAGACAGGAGCGCTTTCGGCGGCAGAGGGACTACCGAGATCCCGACGGCCCCGAGCCATCCCTCCTTGATCTGGCCGACTTCCTGGCGAGAGAGGTCAGCAGCTTACGACTGGACACCTTCGGGCGGAGCACGCCAAGCTCCAGAGAGGGACCCAGGAGAATAAATGATGGAAGAAGATCGGTGACTGTCATGCACCAATCAGAGTCAGTACCGAGCAGTAAGAGTCACAGCACCCCCTCGAGGAAGGAGAAGTGGAAGATAGCGTGTCCCTACTGTGAGAAAGAACACTGGCTGTCACAATGTGACACATTCACAAAGATGAATGCAGAAGAAGTGAGCCAATGGATAAAGTCCAACCGGCGCTGTTATCGATGTGCGCGGCCCCACATGGCAGCCGAATGCCGCCTAAAGAAAAGGTGCAGCCGGTGCGATGGAGCCCATCTAGATATACTACACGATAGTAACGGAAGACGGCCTACACCTGCACCACGGAGCGGCACCAAGGCAAGTGTCATGTACATTGACCCCGCCAGCAGCAACGGAGCTCAAGTGCTCTTAAAGGTAGTCCGTGTGACATTGAGCTACCAGGATAAAGTCATGGACACTTACGCCGTCCTTGATGACGGGTCAGAGAAGACCCTTCTGCTCGCCTCCGCTGCGACTCAACTGGGACTGCGGGGGAGCAAGAACGAAATGACGATTCGGACAATAAGAAGAGACTTAAAGATGATAAAGGGCGAGAATGTCTCCTTCACTATCGCAGCCAATGGGCAGCCAGAGCGACGGTACAAGATCACAAATGCTTTCACCAGCCAAGAAATAGGACTCTCGCAGTACACCTACCCTGTCACCAAGTTGATGGATAAATATGTGCACCTGCGCCAATTACCTATCCCGCTCATAAACGGCGCTACCCCGACCCTGTTGATAGGCTCCGACCATGCAGAACTCATAGTCCCGATTGACCGGGTCCATACCGGTCCCCGAGGCTGTCCTGCAGCCGTCGAGACCCGCCTAGGATGGACATTACAAGGCCCCCTCGCTAAATCTCTCAACCGAACCGCAGCCACTAGCTGCTTCCACTCCCGAACGACAGAAGAAGACACCACTCTCCTGCAGCATGTCGAGAGGCTATGGACCCTAGAGACAATGCCCTTTAAGAACGAAAAGAAAGACATTCGCTCTAAAGAAGACATTTACGCCATCCACCTACTCGAGCAGGGGACAAAGAGAGTCACAGTCGGCGGAGTGATGAGATACGCAACTCCACTCCTGAGGAGAGAGGGAATGCCCCCCTTTCACGCAAAGAAAGACGCCACGGAGCGCTATCTACTGAACACAGAGCGGCGCCTAGCCAAAGACCCCGCTCAACAGAGTGTGTACCGAGCTGAGATTGAGAAGCTAATCACAGCGGGACACGTAACAAAGATTGACATTAAAGAGGCCGATCAGACGACCGAATCATGGTACGTGCCGCATCACAAGGTCCATCACAATGGCAAGGATCGCATTGTGTTTAACTGCAGCTACCAGATCGGATCCCAAAATCTGAATAAAGAGCTTTTGCCCGGCCCCACACTCGGCCCCTCCCTACTAGGCGTGCTACTGCGCTTCCGCCAGGACAAGGTGGCTATAAGCGGGGATATCAAAGGGATGTTCTTGCAAGTGAGACTAGTAGAGGAGGACAAGCCTCTGCTACGGTTCCTATGGAGAGAGAAGATCGGAGATGAGAACCCATCCATCTACCAGTGGGATGTACTCCCCTTCGGAACCACATGCAGCCCGTGCTGTGCTACATTTGCACTACAGAAACACGTCACAGAGGACCCAGCAGCAGGTGAAGAGGTCCAACACAGTGTGAAGAACAGTTTCTACGTAGACAACTGTCTACAAAGCGTCTCGACTCAAGAAGAAGCCGAGGCTCTCCTAATCAAGTTACGCGCCTCCCTAATCAAAGGAGGCTTTGATCTCAGGCAGTGGGCCAGCAGTGACCCGCACGTATTGCGCAGCCTCTCCTCCGCAGACAAGGCTGCCAGCAGCGAGACCTGGATGGCGACAATCCCAGGAGAAGCCCAAGAAATGACACTAGGATTAGTCTGGTGCTTCAAAACAGACTCGCTCCACTATAGACACAAACCCTTGGCTCCAGAGCAAGGAAGGTCGGCGGCGATACCGACCACCAGACGGAGTGTGTACAGAACACTCGCCAGACAATATGACCCGCTGGGATGTATTCTACCTTACACCACCAGGGCAAAGATGATTGTACGAGCACTATGGGACAAGGACCAGGGCTGGGACGACCCAATACCCGCACACCTTGCCTCAACATGGAGAGAGTGGGAGACGGAACTCCGCTCACTCCCAGGTGTTAATATACGCCGCAGCTACTTCCCATCCACGGTGAGGCCAGAGACATGCGAGATTGAGCTACACGTCTTCAGCGATGCCTCCGAAGTAGCCTACGGATCGGTTGCTTATTTGCGTGCCCAAGAGATGGGAGGAGAGATACACACTGCTTTCATACTGGCACGCTCAAGGATAGCCCCACGTAAGCAACAATCTATCCCACGTCTAGAGCTCTGCGCAGCCCTCGCAGGAGCGCATCTAGCCACGTTAATCCAACGTGAACTCACCATTCCGGTGCATAGAACAATCTTGTGGTCAGATTCCACGACAGTACTCACATGGATTAAGTCTGATTCATGCAGATACAAAGTCTTCGTGGGAGTCAGAGTCACCGAGATTCAGGAACTAACAGAAGAAGCAAGCTGGAGATATGTGGATACCAAACACAACCCAGCTGACGTCATCACCCGGGGAATGTCCCTGGATGACCTAACCCGTCACAACATCTACAGTGACGGACCAGCATTCCTCCAGCTCCCGGAAGGAGATTGGCCTACGCCCACCCCGAGGGAAGCAAGTAGAGAGGAGGCTGAGAACAAGAAGCCTATGTTCTGTGGACTGAGCACTGTCGCCTCCACAGACCCGAACATAGATGACTGCATTACCCTAGAGAGTGCGCAACAAAGGACATTCCTGCGGCACTACCCAGAGATTCAGTCCACCACTGACATGTCAGCAGCTGACTACGAAGAAGCAGAACTTCTTCTACTACAACGAGCCCAGAGAGACTCGTTCCCCGATGAGCTAGACTGTCTACAGGGAGGAAACCCCGTCCCATCAGACAGCAGACTGATTCACCTGGCACCAGAGAGTGACGCACATAATCTCATCAGAGTGGGTGGTCGCCTGCGGAGAGCCCCCGATCTACCAGAACTTAAGACCCACCTCGCTCCAGCCCAGGTTGACTTCCAGTTTAATCCCCCGAACGCACCCCACTTCGGTGGAACCTGGGAACGAGAAGTATGCTCTATAAAGACAGCCCTGTATGCCGTACTCGGAGCCCAGACTGTGGCAGAGGAAGTCCTAATGACAGTCCTCACGGAGATCGAGGGAGTATTGAACTCCAAACCCCTCGGTTACGTCTCCAGTGATGTAGCAGATGTCGACCCAGTCACCCCCAACACACTCCTAATGGAGCGGCTGGACCCCGCGCTACCCCAGACAATGTACAGGCCCGAAGAAGCGAACGGCCGAAGAATGTGGAGGTACAGCCAAGTACTAGCTGACAAGTTTTGGAGCAGCTTCCTACTTCACTACCTACCGTCTCTACAGACCCGCCAGAAGTGGGTAAAAGAGAGAGACAATTTGACAGAAGGCACAGTCGTCATGATAGTTGACCAGTCACTCCCCAGAGCTATGTGGCCGGCTGGCCGCGTAAGCAAAGTGATCACCGGTGCCGATGGCAAGGTCCGAGCAGCTGAAGTACTCGTCCAAGGGCGCACCTACACACGGCCCGTGGCGAGGCTCATAGAACTGCCCCGACTCCCAGATACTATCGATGATGACCATGACCCTATGACTTTGTGAGTTGACTGACCTTACAGCGGACCTTGAGTGGAAGACAGTGCGGTTAATCTGTCTCTGCTTAGCTAATTAGGTGGGACTAATTAGGGGGCGGCTGTTGTGAAGGATCAGATTAAACCGAATATGTATATTTGTTTATGTATGTATATTTAGTTGTATTTGTATGTCGTTTGGTGTCCCCTGTATATTCCTTGTACAATATGCATTGAATATCCCCGTTTCTACTAAACAGCCCATAATAGTTTCATTCTACCATTGGACTAGAACCTGGCGCCAGGTTGCCATACCCCTAGGTTCAAGTTCAATCGTGCCGCCTAACATGTCGAGGCAGCCCCCGGTTCCGCGCAGTAATATGCCGGGCGAAATACGTGTGGTACTATTTGTTCATAGCGCATATATATATGACGCTCGTAAAGTAGAACTTTCTTTTAGTCCAGTTCTTTACCCTCCAACAGAGTGACAGACGCAAAAGCCTCCCCACGAAGCACGTGCGGTGTAGTAGGGCCTACTTGGCCCAGAATAGGCATTGAGATATCGTGTAGATTAATAGTTGAATGGTCATAGTTTGGCACCATACCGTCGAGTTGGACGTATTCTATTAAGCTAATAATAGTCTATTTATGTATGGTGCATCGTTCGGTTCGAGTTCTACAGTTATCAGTACCCCCATCGTTCCTGACGTTATCTGGACGCTTATCCAGGCTGGTCAGACCCCTAGTGGTGATTGCATCCGAGGAGCTCCGGGTCAAAAGCGACTGGACCTGTATATTGGATTACTCTACCCGACGACGGCGAGCCTTCCACGGCTCTTGGATTATGCTTTATGTGCTTTGATTATTCCATGGATAAAGGCCAACACTGTCGAGTGTTGGAATTACCCCCCGGAGAGGACTACAGGTGAGGCGGCGCTCTACACGTGAGGTCGCACCACGTCTCTCCGTTGTGGACCGGCAGATACCGTTCCACAGAGGGTCCAGCTGTGTTCGTCTACGGCCCCAGGTTCTGTGGGCACTGGGTCTAAGACTTTGGATTCTCCCAAGACACCGTCGGCCAGATGGGATACCGCCAGCGACTTCTCTAACCCCCCCTCCTACTGTCTTACAACCAGCGGGACCCCCCCCCCCCCCCCCCTAGTGTATCCAGCTATAATTATTTAAGTACTATCGCTATCGTTTCCTAAATATTCCAGGTTGTATACTTGCTCCCTGCGCAACCAGAGATTGGACATTCAATGTTGATTTACCTACGAATACTCATTTGCCATAAAAGTGCATACTTAACATTTCAAATCATAAATGTAATTAAGTGAATATTGTGTACACCCTTTGCTGTATTAAATATTCGATTTGGTCCATTTGTGTTGGTTCGTTTCATCAGGTGGGAAAGTGTTCATCATACTTATATCTTGTACTGGGTGGCCAGAAGTTAAAGTACATGAGGTAGTGGTATTAAATATCATCTAACAATACAGTCAGGGAATTGTACCCCTCAGCTACAACTACGGTCGTCATGACAACCTCTATTCAACATCCTGTTTGGCGATTGCGCCGATCGGCCACCAGATGGCGCTCCTGAACCGCCAGAGAGCTCAGTGGGTCCTGCTGGTGGATCTCAGGCCAGCGGAGGGGACATATGAATCCGATCGCAGATTTTTGAAATATTGATATAAGGACGCTGTACAGCGTCCCCCGGCAACTTGAGCATGGCCAGCAATGACGTGAAAAGACGTTTCATGGCAGTCAAAGTGTTAATAAATGTTTGGCGTTGTCTTATGACATCCAGCCTCAGACTCCTATCCTTCTCATGATTATGAATATGTAACGGAACGTAGGCCAATCTCGCTAACGTTAGTCGACCGAAATCAATTGGCAACATGATTCACCGGTACTACTAGCTAGCTGGCTAACTAGCTAACTGAAGAAACACACTCCTCAGTGTCAGTTTTAGTATTTAATTGACAAGGATGACGACACCCTGAAACAGACAATACAGCAAAATAAGCTGACAAAGTTTTACATACATGCATGTTGTCACTAACATAACGCATATATATATATATGTAACGGTTGTGACAACGTCACCTCAAACTTCGATGCCCCGAGTGGGAGTCGAACCCCGGTCTCCCACACCGCAGGCAGCAACACAGACCGCTATACCAAGAGGTGAATCCACTACTTCGCAACATGTCTATCTGTCTTTGAGGATGTGAGAGTGAGTTTAACCCATAGCACCGCTACTCACCCCAGTCCTTCTTGACTGCGCTTCACGATACCATCCGTTACACTCACCCTCTCAAACTCACTCCACTCCACCCAAGGCACTTCGATGCCCCGAGTGGGAGTCGAACCCCGGTCTCCCACACCGCAGGCAACAACACAGACCGCTATACCAAGAGGTGAATCCACTTCTAAGTGCTGGGTCTATGCGTCTTTTTTTTGAGGATGTGAGAGTGAGTTTAACCCATATCACCGCTACTCACCCCAGCCCTTCTTGACTGCGCTTCACGATACCATCTGTTACACTCACCCTCTCAAACTCACTCCACTCCACCCAATGCATCCGGGTCAATCAGCACCATTGTAACGGTTGTGACAACGTCACTATAAACTTTGATGCCCCGAGTGGGAGTCGAACCCCGGTCTCCCACGTCGCAGGCAACAACACAGACCGCTATACCAAGAGGTGAATTCACTACTTCGCAACGTGTCTATCTGTCTTTGAGGATGTGAGAGTGAGTTTAACCCATAGCACCGCTACTCACCCCAGTCCTTCTTGACTGCGCTTCACGATACCATCCGTTACATATATAAAGACATATAAATATATATATATAAGGATATAAAGTAAATACACACTAACTAACAATAATGTAAACAATCTTACATGAATGAGTTGAACGACGTCTTGACTGGAGGCGGAGTGAAACAGTAACGTTAAAACTAAAATGGCCGCTCGGCAATGCTGAATAGGAGCACGGCATATCCGGTCAGATAGTAGTGAGACGCTGCCCTCTAGTGGCCGGCGATAAACTCTTCACCCCCCCCCAGACCGGAAAACTATGGGCCGGAGTAGATTAACGGTCTAAATCCTGTATCCAGCTGCCGGACTCGGGCTCGTATCGTGTAGGCGGCCTCCTCACGCGGCCCGGCCGAGTAGGCTGGGGCAGCGGCGACTGCGGCACCGGGAGTCTTTCACACACCGTAGGAACGGCAAGGTCAGAGGTCGCCTCATCAGCAGCCGCCGGTGGGGGAGTGCCCACCACCGAGTCGCGGGGTCCATCAGCCGGCTGCTGAGGTGGGGGCTGATATCCTGGGTGGACATGTGGGGGCTGATAGCCCGGGTGGACAGGTGGGGGTTGATATCCTGGGTGGACAGGTGGGGGCTGATATCCTGGGTGGACAGTGGGCGGCGGCGCAGCCGACTGCTGATGGGCGCAGGGTGTGGCCGGCGTGTAGGCACGGAGGAACCGCCGGTTGCGCAGTGTCAGACGTCCCGAACCGTCAACCCTGACCCGATACTGGTCGTGGCCTAGTGACTCCACCACCACCCCTGACCTGTCCCATTTGTGGGGGCTTGGGCCCTGCTGGTTCTGGAGGAATACTCTCTCGCCGAGTGCCAATGGGTGGAGCGGTCTTGAGTGAGTCCCCAGAGACTCGGTGGTACGGGACATACGGGTCCGCAGGGCGTCCATAGCAGGCGGATATGCGGGTTCGAGAACTTCTCGAGGCGGTTCACGAAAGAGAGCGAGCCACGAAGGGTGCGGCCGAATATGATCTGCGCCGGCGAGAGGTTGCAGTCGGGGTCAGGCGTGTTTCTCAACTGCAGCATCGCACGCAGGAAGCGGTCCTGATCAAGGCCGCCCGATGGGAGGCGCTTAGCAGTCTTCACCGCCACTTCCGCCCTCCCGTTTGACTGCGGAAAGCTGACGGAAGATACACGGTGCTTGACGTGCCATAAGCGGAGGAAATCCTCAGTGTGGCTCGCCTTGAACTCCGGGCCGCCGTCGCTCGAGAGCTCCTCCGGTACGCCGAAGGTGGCGAAGAACGAACGGAGGTGTTGGACCAGGCCAGCTGAGCCTGCCAGGGCAGTACCCGCCGTAGAGCTCAGGACCTCTACCCAGCCCGAGAGCCGGTCCCCGACAACTAGGTGGTGGCGGCCCCCATAGTCGAAGAAGTCAGCAAACACCGCCTCGAACAGAGTGGACGGGGGTGAGGACGGCAGGGGGGGTGTAGCCGCCTGTGACGGAGCATTGCGGTTGCAGTCTGCACACCCATCCCTGGTAGCTTGAATGTCCCCGGATATCCCGGGCCAGTAGACTATTGCTCGGGCATGCTGCCCCATTGCTGAAGTCCCCTGGTGAGTGGCGTGGAGATGCCGAAGGACTCTCTCACGGAGGGATGGGGGAACCACGACGAGGTCCCGATAGAGCAGGAAGCCGTCCTGCGCGTAGACGGACTCACAGACCGATGACAGACTCACCAGGGCGGGGTCGTTGACGTCGATCCCACCCTCCTGCTCGATGAGGCGGAGGAGGTGGCCAAGGCACTCGTCAGCCGCTGTCTCCCATGCGAGGAGGGGCCAAGAGACGGCACCGAGCTCCCGTGCATCATCACGGATGGAGGCCATGAGGCTCGCTCGGCAGCCGCAGTGAGATGCCGTTTGCCGAGCCCGAGGGGGAAGGGTGCCCTGAAGTGGCATCAGCGGCATGGTTGCTCTTGCCAGGCAGATGGGAGGGTGCGCTGCTTGAGTCTAAATAGACGAGAGTTTGTTATCTCATCCAGCGTGCGGTCGCCAAAGATCTTCACCAGCGGCTTGTGGTCGGTGACCACGACGAGGTTGTCGGACCCCTGCGTGAAGTACCGTGTCTGTTCCAGACCCCAGGCCACGGCCAGGGCCTCTCCTTCGACAGCTGCTCCGCAGGGGACAGGAAGCGCGAACCCGCGAGGGTGATCCTCCATCCTCCAGGACAGCAGTCCGGTATGCCCGAGGCACAGTGACAGTGTTGCTGGAGCAGAAAGTAGCCAACGCCGCGCTTGGACCAGTCAGGGCAGAGGCAGGTACGCTGCTGCATGTCTCCACGCCCTCACGGATAGCCTCAATTATGGCTTGCTTGGACGTCTGGAAGGCCTCCTCCAGACCGGGGGACCATAGGAACACACATCGTGGGCTGAGGAACGGCTTGAATGGAGCCATAGTGTCACGCAGCTGGGCGTAGTTAGCCACCTGGTTGACAAGGCCAAACCAGCTCCTGATATCCGTTTGTGGAGTCCGGTGTAGGGAAGTCCCGGATGGCGTCCAAGTACTTCGGGAGCGGTTCGATGGTAGAGTCCGACACCCTGAAGCCAGCGAAATCAACGCACCTCTCTGCGAACTGAAGCTTGTCCGGGTTCAACACGATGCCCGACCGGCCGACACGCGTCAGGAAGTCGATGGTCCTCCACCAGTATTGCTCCAGGTCGGTGTCATAGTGGATGGTGTCATCCAAACAACATTCCTTGTGCTCATAGTCCGAGAGGACGGCGTCAAACCGACGGTTGTAGCCATCCCCTGATGACAGGAAACCTTGTGGTGCCCTGGTGTAGCGCCAACGGCCGAAGGGTGTGATGAAGGTGGTGAGGATTCACGCAGTGGGACACTGTGGTAGCTGTTCCAGGCGTCCGTGACGGTCTTCCAGGTGCCTTTCGGGACGCGGCGTGCGAGGTGGAACGGGGACTCAGTGGTGAAGGTCTCACGCTGGCAGAACTTATTGAGGGGGGATAGGTCCACGGTCCTGCGGGGGGAACCGTTGTGCTTCCGAGTGACTACCATACGATGGCACCAAGTAACTGGCTTGCCATATGGCACGCGTTTGATGACCCCAAGGGCTTCGTCCCGCAGGAGGTCATCGTGGACCCTCCGCTGCCAGTGTAGAGCCACGTTAGCCGCGGTGTGGCATGCCTTGGTAGTAGCTGCGGGGTCCACGTGCATATCAATAGGTGGCCCTTCCATGCATGGCAATGCCCGATGAGGGCAAGCATTGAACGTCGACGAGGCGTATCTCCTGAGTAGCCACCCTTTCATCGGGTTGTTGTTCTCTGGCGTACAAGGGAATGGCAGTGCTGCGGGGCGCGCCGGCGTTGACGGACAAGGGCTGGTCTGACGTGTCAACCGTGTCAGGGCTATGCCTCCCTGCAATGTCGTCCGACGGGAAGTTCACAGGCAAGAGGCCGAGGTTGAGCAACGACTCGTAGGAGAGGTACATGGCCCGGACTGAGCTGCTCACGTATACCATGGAACGGCAGGATGTAACGCGCCCCCCGCTGCAGGTCGCCGAGAGCCTAGCGAAGAACGCTCCCTCGGTTGGCGGCTGACAGGCTGAGGCTGACGGGTCGCAGGTCGTCCCTCGCGAAACCGCAGGCCAGGAACTCCTCCAGAGACCAAAGGTCTGACTGCGCGCCAGTGTCTGCGACGGCAGATATCCGAGCCCCGTCTGCCGAGCCCCGGTTTCCGGCGCCATCCCTCAGTCCGACTGGCATGTCCACCGAGATGGTGATCAATGCCCGGGGGTGGGTGTCCCCAGAACGTCAGGTGTCCCCAGTGTCTCGCGGCGTATGTCAGAGTCATAGATGCCATTAAGCAGAACATCACGGATAATGTGGTCGGTATAGTCCACGTCCTTACCACACTCACATACCGCATTATATGCGCATGTCTCCGCTTTACCCCACACTCTGGCGGCGAATGCGCGGAATGTCTCGTCGCGTTCCTGGCGTAGCTGAAGTAGCTCGGTGCGCAGGACACATGTAGAGACTGGGATGACAGCTAGGGAACGCATGAAATCGATCAGTTCTGGCAAGGGTCCGGAGGTGGCATTGGGGGCGGCTTTCAACAGGCTGTCTCCAAGTACAGGCCCAGCGCACTGAAACAGCTGGAAGGGGGCCTCAGCATCCCTTATGCCTGAGCCGGCGCAGAATACGTTCCAACGGCGGATGAACACGTTCCATTCCTCTATCGACACGCCCACATCAACTTTAGGCCGATCGAGTCTCGGGCCGTGAGGGGCTGGGGCCTGGGCTGGCGCGGCCATGACAGGCGCTGCGTGCTGGTGGCTCAGGCCAGGAATTACGCCCCTGATGGGAGGTGTGGCTGCTTCCTCAACTTGGGCTGCTTCCTCAACTTGGATGTCTTGGCTGCAACGTTTAGGCCTCTTGTGGGCAGTCACTTTAAATGAAATAAAAACCATACTAATAACAAGCTGCAATTTAGGAACCCATTGGTTTTGGCACGTAACTGAAAACTAGATGATATCACTTACCATGGTATGAAGAGAAGTTCCTTTTTGCATGCCGCTCATGGCGACTGATGTTCATTGACGTAGATGTGTAGACTGTGATGTTGAAGGGAATACAGATGGAATGTGTCTGGGTGGCGTGAATACTTTCCCTAAGCCAGTTGTACTTTTGCGCGATCTGATTGGCCACTGACGTTTCTGGTCATGTGACATGTGCGCCAATCGTGGGACAGCAAGTTCTGCCACCGGTTAAGCTTAGGCACTCTTTCGAAGTTGGTTAAGGTTAGAGTTTGTCTTAGAGCAGGCCGATAGAACACCAGCCCTGATTCCAAACTCTAACCCTAACCAACTTCGAAAGAGTCGCCTAAGCTTAACCAGTTATAAACTAGGCGTTAGGTAGTTTGCAGGCTGTTAGACCCGGAAATAGGCGCAGAACTTGCCGTCCCACGATTGGCACACATGTCACATGACCAGAAACGTCAGTGGCCAATCAGATCGCGCAAAAGTACAACTGGCTTAGGGAAAGTATTCACGCGTCTGGGTGTGTTTGGTCATTGACCTTTGCACCTGAAATGTATATTACAAGCAATAAGACTATTCAATAACAAGTCCTTAGAGCAAGGGAAAAAAAGTTGGGAGCCCAAACATTCGAACGTTCGAACCTTCGTTCGTTACGTTGGCATTCGAATTCTAAATCAACATTCGAATTTTTTATGTTTAATAAAGAAAATTATTATATATTTTTTTCCATTGTGCCAATTCTTCCCTCGCCTGTCTTGAACGTTGCTCGCATATGCCCCCCACTGGTCGGTTGTAGGGAGGATAGAAGCCTTGCATCACGTGTCCCCTCCGGTACATGAGGAGGCAGCCTGTCACATCTTTTCACCTGCCAGCGCGGACTCTCATTGGCGAGGTGTAACGTGTCGGCGGCTCACACTACCCTCGTCATTTTCCTGTCTGCTGTGCAGGCGTCCCCCAACCGACCTGTAGGAGTTGCTGTTTACAACATCCAGATTACCACCCATCGACTTCCAACCTCTAACTCTGCCAATTGAGTTAGTATGACGGCCGGCCCAAGCCGGAGGCAACGCCGACAGCCGGAGTCGAACCCGGTGTCTCTTGCGTTGGTGACGAGCACAATGTCCGCTGCGCCACCCAGCCGCCACAGTGATACATTTTATGAAACCTGTATGGCGTTCTAACTAAGGCAATTGTGATACCATTATGTTCAAGCAACAAGCTAAATTATATCAATCATGTGAATGCAAATAAAAAGCTTGCTGGGTGTGAGTAGGCTACTTTACCACATAGATCACTGTCTTGCCTTTAACAATTTCTCACATCAATGATGTAAACTGTGTGTATTGCTTTACTCCATACAGAAGGAGAGACGTGTCTGTAACACTGAGGTGAAGGACGTCAGGACCCAAGACGTCTCTGCACCCAATGACCTTTCAACCCCAAGGCCAGGTTTGAAGCGTCGTCTGTCCAGGGGTTGTAAAACGGTATGTTTCACACAATATGTAAAATCAGGGCTCGAAATTAAAAAATGTACTTGGTAGCACTGGTGCTCCCAACTTCAAAAAGTTGGGAGCACCAGCAAAGATTTAGGAGCACCCACCAAAATGTAAGGAGCACCAACAATATGTAATATATATTTTTTATTGATAAAAAATTTAAACGACAATATAACAGTACTGTGCTGGTATGACATTTTTAAGGTATGATAACCTTGGGCAAAAATACCACGGTTCATGGTAGCTATATCACGGTATTCGGTAAAAAAAAAAAAAAAATCCCATTGAACAAAACCTCTTTTATTACAGTGCACAAACCAGCTTTTCTGTAGTGTTATTTATGAATGTGTGAAGACTCTGTATTACACACAGAGGGAACTGTCTGACCACTTTCAAACTAAGTACAGAATAAAAAATACTTCCAAATAAACGTTCATGATTATGAAAAGGCTACATGTCAAAAGGGCAATACGTTTTGTTAATGTAATGTAATCTACTTGCACAGATGTATGTTATATAGCCTATTCTTACTGGATTAAACATACATTTAAACAATTCATCTTTTGTGGAAGATCAACAACTCTTAACAACCACCCACGGAACTATGTGTTGGGGATAAGGGTTCCGCACGGCCCATATTGTTTGTTACTTTCCTGTCAGCACACTAGCTCAACGTCAACAGAGTTTAACATTAATAAATGTTTGGCGTTGTCTTTTGACATCCAGCCTCAGACTCCTATCCTTCTCATGATTATGAATATGTAACGGAACGTAGGCCAATCTCGCTAACGTTAGTCGACCGAAATCAATTGGCAACATGATTCACCGGTACTACTAGCTAGCTGGCTAACTAGCTAACTGAAGAAACACACTCTTCAGTGTCAGTTTTAGTATTTAATTGACAAGGATGACGACACCCTGAAACAGACAATACAGCAAAATAAGCTGACAAAGTTTTAAATACATGCATGTTGTCACTAACATAACGCATATATATATATAAAGACATAAATATATATATATGGATATAAAGTAAATACACACTAACTAACAATAATGTAAACAATCTCACATGAATGAGTTGAACGACGTCTTGACTGGAGGCGGAGTGAAACAGTAACGTTAAAACTAAAATGGCCGCTCGGCAATGCTGAATAGGAGCACGGCATATCCGGTCAGATAGTAGTGAGACGCTGCCCTCTAGTGGCCGGCGATAAACTCTTCATCCCCCCCCAGACCGGAAAGCTATGGGCCGGAGTAGATTAACGGTCTAAATCCTGTATCCAGCTGCCGGACTCGGGCTCGTATCGTGTAGGCGGCCTCCTCACGCGGCCCGGCCGAGTAGGCTGGGGCAACGGCGACTGCGGCACCTGGATTCTTTCACACACCGTAGGAACGGCAAGGTCAGAGGTCGCCTCATCAGCAGGCGCCGGTGGGGGAGTGCCCACCACCGAGTCGCGGGGTCCATCAGCCGGCTGCTGAGGTGGGGGCTGATATCCTGGGTGGACATGTGGGGGCTGATAGCCTGGGTGGACAGGTGGGGGCTGATATCCTGGGTGGACAGGTGGGGGCTGATATCCTGGGTGGACAGTGGGCGGCGGCGCAGCCGACTGCTGATGGGCGCAGGGTGTGGGCAGCGTGTAGGCACGGAGGAACCGCCGGTTGTGCAGTGTCAGACGTCCCGAATTGTCAACCCTGACCCGATACTGGTCGTTAGAGACCAAAGGTCCGACTGCGCGCCAGTGTCTGCGACGGCAGATATCCGAGCCCCGTCTGCCGAGCCCCGGTTGCCGGCGCCATCCCTCAGTCCGACTGGCATGTCCACCGAGATGGTGATCAATGCCCGGGGGTGGTCTCTCAGCCTAGCTCGTTTCCATTCGCCCTTGGAGAAGATGTGGTGCTCGAGCCTGACAGGTGCAGGCCTATTGACGCAGCCGTGCAACGTAGGGGTGCGGCGTCGGCGATGGCTCCCGCGATGTCGGCCAGGGCGGGCTCCAGCTTGCACCGATGAGACCTGGGAGATCAGCTCTGACCCCATGGCGGCCTGTTGACCGTTGGACGGCGGCTGTTGACGCCCCTGTTGTCGGCGAGCCCTGTAGCAGCCGATGCACACCTGGTGAGGCTTAGGATTCCACCCGCGAGGCCCCTCTGTGAAGACGCTAAAGACGCTCTTACATTCTGGGCACGAAGCCCGTTTAGCCCTGTCCGCAGGGCCCGGGGCGAGGCTCGTCTGTGGGGTCGCCCTAAGGCGCCGGAATGACGACATGGATGACAGGGATGACGACGGGAGAGCGCTACGGGCCATCTCCTTGTTCTCGACGAGTGCAGTCACGTTGTTAATTGGCTTGACCAGAACATCAGGTGTCCCCAGTGTCTCGCGGCGTATGTCAGAATTATAGATGCCATTAAGCAGAACATCACGGATAATGTGGTCGGTATAGTCCACGTCCTTACCACACTCACATACCGCATTATATGCGCATGTCTCCGCTTTACCCCGCACTCTGGCGGCGAATGCGCGGAATGTCTCGTCGCGTTCCTGGCGTAGCTGAAGTAGCTCGGTGCGCAGGACACATGTAGAGACTGGGATGACAGCTAGGGAACGCATGAAAGCGATCAGTTCTGGCAAGGGTCCGGAGGCGGCATTGGGGGCGGCTTGCAACAGGCTGTCTCCAAGTACAGGCCCAGCGCACTGAAACAGCTGGAAGGGGGCCTCAGCATCCCTTATGCCTGAGCCGGCGCGGAATACGTCCCAACGGCGGATGAACACGTTCCATTCCTCTATCGACACGCCCACATCAACTTTAGGCCGATCGAGTCTCGGGCCGTGAGGGGCTGGGGCCTGGGCTGGCGCGGCCATGACAGGCGCCGCGTGCTGGTGGCTCAGGCCATGAATAGTCAATATAGCACTGACGAGTGCTTCAGACAAGTCTTGGGATTCAAACTAGCAGCCGGGGGCAGGGCATCCAATAACGACCATGGTGTTGTCATGAAGAAACACACTCCTCAGTGTCAGTTTTAGTATTTGCACCAGAACAATTATTTGCACTTGCACGAATGCTCCCAATTATATTTTGAGGTCGCACAGATAAAATTTCGGTCGCATATGCGACTAAAACAGAATGTCATGATGTCATAACAGAATGTTATAACGGAATGGGATGATGTCATAACAGAATCTCTCTAAAATCTTTTATTAAATTCACTTTTTTAAATTTATTTTTACTGGTAGTCGACTATCCCACCCGAATGCAAAAAGAAGAAGAAGGAGGAGGAGAAGAAGAAGAAGGAGGAGGAGAAGAAGGAGGAGGAGGAGGAGGAGGAGGAGGAGGAGGAGAAGAAGAAGAAGAAGAAGGAGGAGAAGGAGTACAAGAAGAAGGAGAAGAAGAAGGAGGAGGAGAAGAAAAAGAAGGAGAAGAAGAAGAAGAAGACGGTAAAATGTTCAGTTGATGTAAGTGAACCTTGTAAATTTGTAAGAATTAGGACACCAGAAAGAATGGAGGCCTTAAAGATGGACCTTACAAACTACAACTGGGATGAGGTGTATGTTGACGATCCAAATCAGGCATATGATGCATTTTTGTTGACGTTCACAGAGCTATACAACAAACACTGTCCTATTAGAAAGACCTGGGTGAAGGATAAATATAAAGGAAAGCCATGGATGACTAAAGCTATGCAAAGGGCGTGCAAAAAGAAAAACATACTTTACAAGAAATATTTACAACTGAGAACCAGTAAAAGCGAAGAAAAGTATAAGCTGTATAAGAATAAACTGACTTCCATTATGAGAGTACAGAAGAAGGAATACTACAATAAAATATTAGAGGACAGTGTAAATAATATACAAAGGACCTGGAAAATAATCAATCATATTATTCGAAATAGAGGTTATAAATCTGAATTTCCAAGTTATTTTCTAAATAGCTCTGATGCTAAAGTGGACAATGTAAAAAGCATCGTTGAAGATTTCAATGACTACTTTGTGGGTGTTGGAGCTACTTTGGCCAGCAAAGTTGTTGTGCCTGAGGATAAAAAAGATATGTTTAATAATCTGATTAATGGTAATATCAGTTCTATGTTCCTTTGTGGGCTAAATGAAATTGATATAATTGAAATTGTAAGTAAATTCAAAAACACAACAGCAAAGGGCAATGCCACGGGACCACTGACGGCGGAAGAGCAAGCCCTGGACGACCAGCGTAACGCAGACACGTACTGTGAGTTAGCGCCACTGCTCGACGACACAAGCTTGCGGCTGATATTCCGCGACACTAAAGACAAAGGCCGAGAAAGCCTGGGGGTGTTGAGAGAGCATTACATCGGGCGAAGAAGACCCCGAGTCGTGGCCCTCTACATAACACTAACAGGACTGAGGAAGGGGCACACCGAGACGGTGACCGAATACGTCATCAGAGCTGAGCAGTCCATGACGGCATTGAAGAGTGCAGGAGAAGCACCAAGCGATGGGCTAATGATGGTGATGATGATGAGAGGACTACCGGAGCTGTACAAACCGTTCACACTCCTGGTAACACACGGTTCAGCGGACATGACGCTGGGACAGTTCAAGGCCAAGTTAAGAAACTTCGAGGCCTCAGAAGATACCCACTCAGCCGCCGCGGAGGCGGGAGAGAGGGTGCTGAAGGCCAGAGCGACGCCAAGGGAGAGGACCAGGACCACGGCGGAGCTGGCGTGTTGGCGATGCGGAGAGAAAGGCCATCGGAGAGGCGACTGCACAAAGACTGTCTGGTGTAGCTTCTGCAAATCCACGGGGCACACAGACAGAGCGTGCATGAAGAAACACGACCAGAGCGCACGATACGCGCATGGACAAGATGACAGCCATAGACGAGACGGCGGCCATGGATGAGACGGCGGCTACGGACAAGATGGCGGCTGTGAGACGACGCCCGGAGAATAACGGGACAAGAAGACTTCGCTTTCGGGGCGCGGACAGCGTGCATTGCCAGGCCGGCACAGCTGCAGCGGGCCCAGAGGAAGGGACTGATCGTGGACACAGGTGCGTCGTGACGTCCCATGTTATCAACGACAGGAGTCGGTTCAAGAACTTTGACAACACTTTCCACCCGGAGAGACACAGCATGGAGCTGGCAGATGGGAAGCGCACCTACGGGTTGGCGCAAGAGAGAGGAGACGCACAAGTATGCCTCACGGACAGCGGGGGGCGCCGGCATACAGTGACGTTAAAGAACGCTCTCTACGTACCATCGTTCCCACAAGGACTATTCTCTGTAATAGCTGCTACTGCAAGCGGTGCCAAGGTATTCTTCGATAAAGGTAAACATTTTATTGTAGAGCCTGACGGTACACGGTTTGACATAAAGATGTACCAGAGAATGTATTATCTGCAAACAGAGTGTAATGACAACGACAAGTGTAATGATAATAATGATATGTGTAGCGTGACGGCCAGTCACGATATTCAGACATGGCACAAGATTATGGGTCATTGTAATTACGAGGATTTACTGAAACTGCAAGCAGTGACAGAAGGCATGCACATTGAAGGTGAAAAGCGTAGACCTGACAAAAAATGTGTAGTGTGCAAAACTGGGAAGTTTACTCAATTGAGAAACAGAAATCCCACAGAAAAAGTAAAGGTACCACTTGCGCTAGTTAGTTAGTTAGAGGTTCCTCATCACTCAGGGGATCGGGAATCTGCGGCGAGGTCAGTCTCCTTTTCTTTGGTTGCAATCCCTTTGTCTCCACCGAGGCCCAGGAGGATGCGGTGTGGGGCTTGCTACTTGCGGCTAGCGTTAGCCCAGGGTAGGCAGCCAGCGAAGCAGCGCTGCCACGCCAGGGGGTCCGATCTGGGGAAGCTGCTCCTTGGATAACACCATGCTCGCCAGAAGAAGGTGATCCTGAGGCGTCCAAGCGTTCTGACAGTGGAGCATAACGGTTAGAGAGCAGCGGGGAGTCCATGGGGTCGAAGAGAGGAAGGGATACCTTTCTTTTCCCCCTCACAACTGTTGCCCAGGAGGAGCGAGTAGGCGAGGGAACAGCGGCCGATGGCTCCAGACTATCCAGCCGGGACAGGAGCTCAGTTTGACGACTGAGAAGTTCCACAATGAGGTGCTCAATGGATTTAAGCTCAGCCCGTACTTCTATAATGTCCGAAGTCGCGACTATACTTCCGCGTCAGCGTCGCCAAGCCAACAAACCAGTAAGTAAACAATCTCTGAAATGTCTGAATGTTGCTTGTTGTGTGTTGTCAAGTTTTGCAGATAGTGGTAAAAACAGGATAAAACAGGGTACAATCGGATAAAACACTTAAAAACGTGAGTATCAAACGTGACCGCAGCCCAATGCAGTAAACATTTCCCGGGAGCTCTTTGAAATGCGACCTCATATTATGAAATTCAATGATTTGGTTTATTATAAAACTATGCAAATAATGTACAGAGCTAAAGCAAAGTTACTCCCAGACAGGGTGCAAAGGTTTTTTTCAATACATGAAAGAAAATATGATTTGAGAGATATTTGTAAATTTACTGTTCAAAAAGCTAAGAAAGGGATTAAAAGGAGGTGTATTTCTATTATTGGGGTTAACTTGTGGAACAATGCTGATATACAGTTAAGAATGAGTAATTCATTTTTAAGAAAATGGTTTGTAAAGCTATTTTTGAAAACTACAAGGGTGAATAATACTGTTTTTTTTGCTATTTTCTTTTAGAATACTGTTTGCGTCTTAATTTTTGTTAAGAATATAGGACAGGCATATATAAGCATTATGCTTCAGTCTGTACCTTTTCAGTCACTGTAAATCAAATATTGTTAAATGATGGTGTATATTGTATTGTGTGAGATGATGACTGAATAAACTACTACTACTACTAAGGAGCAGAAAAAGAAGAAGGAGGAGGAGGTCAAAGCGGCTTTTGAGCTCCGGTATGAGGAACAGGACGTTCTGGGGAGCGGAGCCTTTGCAACCGTGTTTGCCGGCTATCGCAAAGAGGACAAGCTACCTGTGAGTCATATACACCTGGGTTGGGATCAGTTCAATGAAAGAAAGTTGATTTGTATTCAAAGTAAAAAATTTAAACACTTTCAGGCACGAGAAGGTTGAATTATGTAGCCTATTGACAATACATGAGAATGGATGTCCCATCATTAACACATTGGCGGCCATTTGGATGCGTCTAAAATCACTGTAGACGGCCAGCATATGTAAACAGACTTGCACAGTCTGTGGGGCTGTTTGTAGAGCTAAATCTATACTTTATAGTATTGCTATCTGTCCATTCTCATTGTCAATTGAGTCCATAAACCGTCCCTTCAAAATGGCTTAAAGAAATAATTTTTTCATCAATACGTTCTCATTTTATAGCGCCGTGAATATAAGCGTTATGCGGGATTTGGTCTAGTATATTTCCTGGAAGGCTGGATAAAGGGCTAATAGCTACTAACGTTATATCCAATGGCATTTCGGTTATACAGAAGCTACAGTTAAAACTCAAACTGCATATGATCGGTACGATCCTCAAGCATGAATGCATGGAAGGGGGGGGGGGGGGGGGGGGCGGGGGACGTCGTTTCTGATTATTGATTACCAATAACTGTGTTCGTCTCAGTAGCTACATACGCTGATCGACTGGTTGAGTATCATAACAAGCTCTTATCAGCATGTAATTTACGTGAAAAAGATCTTACCATGAGCCGGTTGGATCCCCCACACCATTTCCCAGTTATCGATCGCCATCTGGTAGATCGATATGTCCATTGGCTGATGATAAATTCCTTTACTGCATCGTGAAATCCGCGATCCAAAACATATTCCGTGCAACAGGCAATAGCGATCGCTTCAGGTGAGTAGAAAACTACATTGGAAATCCAGAAAAAAAAAGACAACTTCTGCCACAGGGAACACTGCATTATCGATACAGCGCCATTAAGAGGATCTGGCCGGTAATGCACTTTTTCGAATTCAAAGAGTAGGGTACATCTGCAGTGCAGCTCGGCGACCTTGAATAGGTTATTAAAATGGAATAAAAGCCAAAACAACCTTGCCACGGACATATCCTTTGTTGGTCCCTTAACACATTCCCTGCCACGCAATTTGAGCATCTTATACCACTCACTGCCAGCACTGTAAGCCTATGGAGATGTTCACCTTCTTTGCAGGGCTATAACTTTTTAAATTGTATTGCTAAATTGACATTAATATGGCCCATTCAACATCGATTATCTATCGTTCAGGATGTAGGAACGTTTTACTTTTTCATTCATAGATTCATACGAAAATACCGTCTAGAATATAAATATGTTTTTATCGTTTTCTGCAGTAATTCCTAGAACATGAGATATAGGCATAAACGCATATATAGATTATCAAATGCTGTTTGTTGGCGATACACCCTATATTAAAAATGTTAACTACATGATCCTAAACGTTATGACTGATCATGCGCGGATGAACGGGGGGGGGGGGGTCGTTTATAATTCCGTGATCGTCAGTAAATGCTTTATGTAGTATGGGTGATATATTGATCGGAGCAGTTTGCATGGATAATAATAAACAAACGCGCTGAAAATGATGTCAGCGTCCTCTTACCGTTCGACGATGAGACTGGAGGAAAAAGATCCCACTTATTTGACGGCGATCTCCTAAATCCATTTCCGGTTTGTATAATCATAATAAATGGCCAAATCGTATCGATTATTGCGTTATGGCAGCGATCGCTACACATGGACGTGTGTATACAGTCCCGCAACAATATGCGAATGTCGGACGCATTTCCCAGACGCACCGAGATCGACTCGTCCATTTCCGGTTTGGCAACTCGCCGATCATTCACCAGGCGGCAGTATTGAAGCGTTGCAGAGTTGTGCATGCTCCCACTGCATCAGACCAGGCTCTGTGAGGGAATTATGAATAACATGGCGAAAAAATGAAATATGATTTCAATAACGTCGTACGCCGTGGAATGGCAGAATTCGCATGAACTTGAAACACGTCGTAAGCCGTTTCCGGCGTGGGATGTGTTAAGCATGGATTTGAAACACGGATATATACGTGGCCCGTCCCGAATGTGTTAACATGTAAATTACTTTCAGTTTACATTTTGAATTGATTAGATTCAAAGTTAATTGACACACACACACACACACACACACACACACACACACACACACACACACACACACACACACACACACACATACATACATTCATTCATAGAACATTTGCTTGAAGTGTTGCAGACAATAGAATAGTGTTTTTGTGTCTGTCCTGTAGGTGGCGATAAAACACATCCCCAAGCACGATGTCACCAACACCCAGGTGACAGGCTCAACAATGGATGAGGTCCCCCTGGAGGTGCAGCTCCTGCTGAGGGTGGCAGGGGAGCCGGGACAGAGCGCAGCCGTGGCCCTGTTGGACTGGTACAACCTGGAGCAGGAGGTACTGCTAGTCCTGGAGAAACCCGACCCGTGCACCACCCTCCTCGATTACGTCAACAATAAAGTTGAGGTGCTGCCGGAGCTCCAAGCCAAGGTAGGTGGTTTGTGTTGTGTGTGTGTGTGTGTGTGTGTGTGTGTGTGTGTGTGTGTGTGTGTGTGTGTGTGTGTGTGTGTGTGTGTGTGTGTGTGTGTGTGTGTGTGTGTGTGTGTGTGTGTGTGTGTGTGTGTGTGTGTGTGTGTGCGTGCGTGCGTGCGTGTGCGTGCGTGTGGACAGATGGTGAGACAATGGACTGGACTGAACACTCACTCAACACGGGACATCATATTCCATACCATGCGGAGGGGCGGCCTGGGTGTTCCCAACTTTTAATGGACGTACATTGCCACGAGTACATTGTCATCTTCTCAACATGCCGAACAGTGACGACCAGCACGTCAGAGAGCAGACCAGAGCCTCTCTGTTCTTAGACCTGCAGAGACGCAAGGTCCCCCTGGCGTGTGGGTCGGATCCAAACTTCCTGGGTTACAAGAAGAAACCAAGTGGAAAGCTGGACAGCCGCGCCCCCGGATTCGGGGTGTGGTCTGACTGGCCAGACCTGAATGACCTATGCGGCAGGTCCAACGTGGCCCTGTTGTGGGTGGGGCCTGACTCAGACGCTGTTAATGTTTCTGAGGAGATCATCTCTGACCCTACCATCTCTGTGAAGGCCACCATTGACATCTGTGGAACGTGGCATGAACTGCCACTTACCAATGCCCGTGGCCATCTCATGTCGGCACAACAACAACACCAACGTCAACACTGGACTGAGCTTAAACTGCAAGGGAAGCTTGCTTGTCTCCCTGCCGCTGACCACTGTCTCGCACACAGTTTTTAAAAATGTAGCTATTGATGAGAGCATCATCATTTTTACTTTAAAAGCTAGGCTACAGGTTTTACCATCAATGCTCAACCTTTCCATCTGGTTCCCTGGCAGTCATAGCCCACACTGCATACACCATGGTCACGAACAGACAACAGAAACCATGTCTCACATACTCAATGGCTGTCATGCATACAAAGGGCTCTACATTTGTAGGCATGATAGGATCGTGGACCTGATTGCAGACAGTGTCAGTTCCACACTCGGGTCACCTGCAACATATAAGCTGTATAAGCACACCAGTGTGAAGCCATATATGCTCAATCTGTGTAGAGACAATTCACTGTTCTCTGATATTTCAGCAAACACCCCCGATGTTGTTATTGTTAATGAGAATAACAGAGAGGTTCTCATCCTAGAAGTTGGTTGCACGTTTGACTACAGTCTAGAGGAAGCCTTTACAACCAAAATGTTAAAATATCAACTGTTAGACCATACCATATCACAACTCGGCTACAACTGTAAACTTTTAGTCTTCATATTTGGAAGCCTGGGTCATGTCCATAAGTTGGGTGTTAGAGGCCTTCAGTTGGCCGGTCTTCCGAAGAGAAGAGCCAAACAATTAGCAAAATATTGCTCAGTGTCAGCAATTATTGGCAGCCGGGCAATTTGGAGAAGACGCTGCTATCTGTACCCATGAGCTGTGTGTAGAAGATTGTCAGGTTCATCATACATGTGAGTCTGTAACTTTGGTTGCCACTGTGGCACGATTGTATCGGAATAATCCCACAATGTACAAGTGCACTGTTAATATTTGTGTCCTTTAAACTTTGTCTTTATGTGGACATAAATAAAATATTCTAAATGTGTGTGTGTATGTGTGTTTCTGTAAGAGTGTGTGTGTTTGTGTGTGTATGTGTGTTTGTGTAAGTGTGTGTGTGTCTCTGTTTCATCAACATTCTCTCTGTATGTTCCAGGTCCTCATGAGGCAGCTGGTTCAGGCTGTAATAGAGATCCACTCTAGAGGAGTTCTGCACCGGGACATTAAACTGGATAACATCCTGGTAGAAACCGGTTCTGACGTCCCGCGCCTCAGGCTCATAGACTTTGGCTGTGGCTGCGACCTGCATGATGGACTGTATCATACAGGTGTTGAAGGTATGCTGCCCTGTTCTGTTCTGTTCTGACCCTTCACTACCCAGCCCTTTGTCTCTCGATCTCTTTATTGCGTTATTGACATGGGAAACATACGTTTACATGTAGTACAGAAGGAATTATTTGTGTGATTGACAGTCTTTATGGTGGTTGCATTCCATTGGATGTCCTTTTCTTGTCACAGCAGCTCACAAATCTTGCTGCTGTGTTTGCACATTGTTGTATATTTGGAGTTTTGAGTTATTTGCCAATGATTTCAAAGTCTCTTTGGGTGTTTGCAATTTGTGGGAAGCATGTCTCTGATGTCTTGGTATATGGGGCAGGTTGTTAAGAAGTGTAGTCTCTCTATCTCTCCATATTGTTTCTCTCTCTCCATATTGTTTCTCTCTCTCCATATTGTTTCTCTCTCTGTCTCTCTCTCTCTCTTCTTCTCTTCATATTGTTTTCTTTCTCTGTCTCTCTGCAGGTGGGTTCTTTCCTCCAGAGTGCCATCTCACTAAGGCCTACAAGGCAGTGGAGCTCACAGTGTGGCAGTTGGGGGAGGTGCTGTACAGCATGCTATATGGTGATGACCCCTTCAAGAGCCCCGACGACATCCTCACCCTTGATCCCTACATTCATCCCAACATTGGTAAGGCACACACTCACACACGCTCACCCACACACAGACACACACACGCTCACCCCCACACACACACACGCTCACACCCCACACACACGCTCACACACACACACACACACGCTCACACACACGGGCTCACCAGTCAACCAACGAACTCGATTCTTGTACCGGAAAGAATACCCTGAAGACTCTGGCAGGAGCACTCATTCAAGGGTACTACGACTATGCTTGCACCTCATCGTACCAAAGCACCTCAAAGGCGCTAAAAACAAAATTACAAACATCTCAAAACAAACTGGTCAGACTACTGCTTGACCTTACTCCTAGAACCCACCTCGGCACGGTGGTGTAGTGGTTAAACACTGTCGCCTCACAGCAAGAAGGTCCAGGGTTCGATTCCCGCTTGGGGACCAGGTTTCCATGATGCCAGTTACCTAGGTGGGGTATCTCCCAGGCCTTTCTGTGTGGAGTTTGCATGTTCTCCCCGTGCTCGCAAGGGTTTCCCCCCCGATAAGATAAACCCAATGGAAAAACATGCACAACAACAAGATCGCTAACACTGTGGCGTCCTTGACGAAGACGGACAGGAGCACTTGGATTGGTCCCCTGGCGCGGCTCACGTTGCGCCTGTCTGCTCCCGGCTGCCCTTGGGGGGGAAGGACGACGGGATGAGTTAATCGCAGAGACGAATCGCATACATGCATCGCATGCATGCCGATTGTTGACCTCCTCTGACCTCTCTCTCTCTCTCTCACCTCACCCCTGCCCACTTTGACAAACTAGGATGGCTTAGAGTAGACGACAGAGTACAGCAACTTGCAATGGGCCTGGTCTACAAGATACACTACATGACCAAGGTACCCATATATATACATGTCAAAATACTTCCCAAAGGTCAGTGAATACCACGACCACAACACCAGAGGGAGTTCCACAAATCATGTTAAACCCAGATTCGGCTCAAACAAGGGACTAAACATGGTTCGCAATTATGCCACATCAATGTGGAACGCCCTACCCAAAGCTGTAAAGGAATGTGAATCACTACCCACTTTCAAAAACACTCTCAAAGAACACCTACGGGAGACTGCAATTCGAAACTGGCCCCTGTAAATGTCCTAACCCAACCCAATGTACAGTAAATGACCAAGTATGGTTTTGTCAATATTCCAATGTACAGTTTTGCTTGTACAGTTGTACAGTGTCCCCCCCCCACCCACCCAACCACCTTGTTATGGTTTGTAACCGACCCCAATCGCACAACACAAGACAGGTATGAGAGTAAGCCAAAACAGGGCATTTATTTCTTACATAACAAAAAGCGCCACAGTCCCTTTAAGGGAAAACACAAAAACACAGGAAATATGGAAAAGCGGCACTGTGCCTTTAAGAGGCAAACAGGCTAAGGGACTAAGGCTAAGGGCCAGGGCTAAGGACCAGGGCTAAGTGTCAGGGCCAGGACCAGGGGCACTGGAGAGGGGGACAGGGACAGAGGCCCGGAGAAGCGGGCTGGAGACAGGGACAGAGAACAGGGTTAAGGCTTTGGACAGGGCGAGAGCCAGAGCTGCTTACAGGGATGAGGACAGGGTTCCGACGGCGGAGGCCTGGCACGGGAACAGGGGCCCGACGGCGGAGGCCTGGCACGGGAACAGGGGCGCGACGGCGGAGGCCTGGCACGGGGACAGGGGCCCGACGGCGGGGGCCTGGCACGGGAACAGGGGCCCGACAGCGGGGCCTGGCACGGAGATCCTCCTCCTCCTCTTCGGATGCTGCAGACGGGCAGCGCAGAACAAAGGGGGTCCCAGGGGACCGGGATGGGAACACGCCATCCTCCCGTGGAATACTAGGGAGCGACGACGAGCCTGGGTCCAAGGGGAACGGGATGGGCACACGCCGTCCTCCCGTGGAATACTAGGGAGCAACGACGAGCCTCACCCCAGGAACGAGGATCACGAAGAGACGCCTTCCTCCCGTGGAATCGGGAGCGATGGCAAGCCGGCTTGGCGTCTGGAGTGGGAACACTGGAAAACCTCCCGTAGAGAATTAGAGAGCGAAGACGGTGTCCCACTCCAGGCAAACGGCGACAGGTGGTGATGGCTGGCACGTCGTCTCACGCCGGAGACGCGGCAGGTGATGGTAACGTACAGGATGGTGACGTACAGAACTCCATGAACACAGAACTCCATGAACACAGACACAGATACAGAACGAACACAGAGTCCAGAACACAGAACGACCCGACAAGGACTGGAGGGGAGTCTGCAACCTAAGTACTCTCCAGCAGATTGCAAACTCCCAACAGGTGCGTGAGGGTAGAGGAACAGAATGTCCAAGGGTGGGGGCTGGTGAAGAGTAGGAGGCAGGCAAAAGTTCTCACAAGGGTGGGGGCTGGTGAGGGAGAGTAGACAGGGAAAGGTTCAGGGAACAGGCGAATCCTCACACACCTCCAATGTACAGTCCCCCCCCCCCCCCCACCTACCCTCCAATGTACCGTTTCTACGTCAAATGTATATACTCTCTTTTCTGGACTCTTTTTGTATCACAAACAGTACTGTATTTGCAAATCTGATATGTCATAAATGTATAGATGTAGCAGTACTGTCTATCTGTATGTCATGTATGTCATATATGTTATGATGAATTGAAAATGGGGGACCCTGATGTAAACAAGACGAAAGTCTTTCTCTGGTCTGCATCCCCTTAACAATTGTATGTGTTGAGCTGTACTGTACCGTACCCATTCTGCAATCTGTTAATAAAGTTTTCAATCAATCAATCAATCACACACACACCCCCACACACACACACACACACACACACACACACACACACACACACACACACACACACACACACACACACACACACACACACACACACACACACACACACACACAGATGTGGAACATCTTTATTTTAGGCTTCCTGTGCTCAGGCTGTTGACTGGGCTGTTAACATGCTCTTAGTGCTGCTTTCTCTGCCTACTTGCTATGGTGCCAATACTGGAATTTGTGCAAACTTTACTGGAGCACTTAAGCACTTATAGTTGCTCTAGATAAGAGCTTAACATGTAAATGCAGACATATTGCACATTTTCACCAAAATCTCTCTCTCTCGCCCTCCAGGATGCCAGCACCTGTTGCAGAGCTGTCTCTCTAAAGACCCTGCAGACCGACCAACCCTAGAGGAGATGTTGCTCCAGCTGTGATCCAGTACCTGTATGGTGATGACTCTCCCCCCCTGGCCTAGAAGACTCCCCCACCAGAGAGCCACCACCAGAGAGCCACCACCAGAGAGCCACCACCAGAGAGCCCACCACCAGAGAGCCACCACCAGAGAGCCACCACCAGAGAGCCACCACCAGAGAGCCACCACCAGAGAGCCCACCACCAGAGAGCGCACCACCAGAGAGCGCACCACCAGAGAGCCACCACCAGAGAGCCACCACCAGAGAGCCACCACCAGAGAGCCACCACCAGAGAGCCCACCACCAGAGAGCCACCACCAGAGAGCCACCACCAGAGAGCCACCACCAGAGAGCCACCACCAGAGAGCCACTACCAGAGAGCCACCACCAGAGAACCCACCGCCAGAGAGCCACCACCAGAGAGCCCACCACCAGAGAGCCACCACCACAGGCACGCGGGAACTATAAAACGGCAGGGGGTGCTGGGGGGTCGCCAGATAAAAAAAATAAAAAATAATCGGTCAGGCCACTGAACTTAGAAGCAGGCCAGGCCAGTGTTTCTATTTGCACCAGCGCAATAGTTAGATAACCTAGGTGGGGAACAACCAGGAGATCACTGCAACTCACACAAGTTGGAGAACTATCTCTCTCTCTCTCTCTCTTGCTCTCACACACACACAAAGGGAGCCGCATGTGATTGGTGGAGGCGGGATCCTTACGAAAAACTACTAATCATTGACACATGCTAGCCTGTAATAATCCCCCCCAGAAAAATGTACTTTGCATTTGATATATTGCAAATATATGCCATCACACACACTGGCATTTAAAGGGTTAGAATTATAAAATGAATATGTGGTGTTATGATCAGGGCTGAAGTTGAATAAAATATTGTATTTATCAATTACAAAAAACTGAAAATCCATAAAAATCTGTGTTGTTGCTAATCATACATATGCTAGCCTGTTTTTTAACTAAGTTGTGATGCCATCACAAACACTGGCATTTAAAGGGTACAAATAAAAAAAATGCCTGCACCAGAATGCAGGAAATTAAGTCTTTGTAACAAAGAAATTCCTGGTGGGGGACCCCCAGACCCCCTGCTTAAAAAGTGGCCTGACTGGGGCTATATTTCCTGGCCTGAATGATTTCCCCAGTCCGGCCCTGGTTAAAAGCCTCCAATGCTTATTAGTGTGTGTGCGTTTGAACGTTTGCATGTTTCAACCATACATTTCCATTTAAAATAATTTTTTTTACCTCCTATAATAGTGGGGGTCGCGGCTCTCTGACACCGTTTTTTTTGGGTCGCGGCCTGAAAAGTTTGGGAACCCCTGGTCTAGCCTGTACCCCCCAGACATGTTGCTGGCCCCGTCAAAACAGTATCCTATCAGCCTCTCCATGGGCAGGTCGAGGCGTAAAAGTATTTTATACACAAAAACAGCGTCTCGGCTGTTGTGTCTGGGCCGGGCATTGTAAAAACCCCAAAAGAAGTTCTGAGCTTCCAAGTTGTCATCGGCTAACTGTATATTACATGAGAATTGTTCTTTTCCAGTGAGTGACATCAGTGGTTCCGTCAGCGCTCAAGCCAAAGATTGGGCTTTTGGATGCTTTGCCTCTAATTTGTCGCTGAATATCATGGGCAAGCAGCTGTAAGATTTCGTTTTGGATGTTGTTGGACATCCAGTTGTCTCTCTTTTGGAGCCAATTCTTCAACTCGGGATCAGACTCGGTGCGCACTCTTTCCATCATGAGCTGCCATAACACCCCATCCCTATTTGCATCACCCCTCAGTGGAAGCCCCTGGCGCCCGAGGGGGGGTATATAGGGGAACAGACTCAGTTAACTCTTCAATACCTGATGCTGAGGCTGAACCTGTCGTCTCTGTCTCTCTCTGACGTTTATCAGATTTAGTGGGACTGTCACTGGGACCGGCGGGACGTTTCGAAAATAAATCTGATATTTTTCTTTTCTGCGAGTGAGACATTCTGTGCTAGCAAAGTCTGACTACTAGCTCAAATCGACTGACTGCGCAAGCACTGTATCACAGTAGGTCAGTGGTTCGTGGCGCGTGGGAAGGGCGGGAGACAGGAGGTGAATACAATTAGTTGTTTCACCTGTCATTCAATCAGTCTGTGACAGTCTGTCATCACTCGAAAATCTACTCGTTTTACACGTATGATTGTGTACATACAGTAGTGTAATGAATGAATGAAAACTTTATTTAACAGATTGGAGAATGGCTACAATACAGTACGGCTCAATACACACAATATTAAAATGGTGACGTGCTTTGAGCAGGATAAACTTATAATATACAGTGTTACAGTTATACAGTTACAGTATATACAAATATATAAATACTGTCAAAAAAAAAAAAATATATATATATATATATATTTTTTTTTTTTTTTTTTGTAATAATTGAGAGCACCCCCCCTTCCCGCGTCCCTGCACCACCAGAGAGCCCACCGCCAGAGAGCCCACCACCAGAGAGCCACCACCAGAGAGCCACCACCAGAGAGCCCACCACCAGAGAGCCACCACCAGAGAGCCCACCGCCAGAGAGCCCACCACCAGAGAGCCACCACCAGAGAGCCCACCACCAGAGAGCCACCACCAGAGAGCCACCACCAGAGAGCCCACCGCCAGAGAGTCCACCACCAGAGAGCCACCACCAGAGAGCCACCACCAGAGAGCCACCACCAGAGAGCCCACCGCCAGAGAGCCCACCACCAGAGAGCCACCACCAGAGAGCCACCACCAGAGAGCCCACCACCAGAGAGCCACCACCAGAGAGCCACCACCAGAGAGCCCACCACCAGAGAGCCACCACCAGAGAGCCACCACCAGAGAGCCCACCACCAGAGAGCCCACCACCAGAGAGCCACCACCAGAGAGCCCACCGCCAGAGAGCCACCACCAGAGAGCCACCACCAGAGAGCCACCACTAGAGAGCGCACCACCAGAGAGCCACCACCAGAGAGCCCACCACCAGCGGGCTGGGTGTCAGCGCCTGCCCCTCTTACCCCACCCCCTGGAGGGGGGTATGGATGCTCGGCGAGAGCGCCTCCCCCTCTTACCCCACCCCCTGGAGGGGGGTATGGACACTGGGCGACAGCGCCTGCCCCTCTTACCCCACCCCTGGAGGGGGGTATGGACGCTGGGCGACAGTGCCTCCCCCTCTTACCCCATGGACGCTGGGTTCATTAACACCCGCCATGCTGTGAAGTGACGAAGGGTTCATTAACACTTTGAGTGCCACGGGTCTGGTGCCCCGGAACCCTGTTGCGTGCCACCACCCACTTCAATGATAGAGCTCTCATATTTGCGAACGCATAAACTATATCTTAAATTATGGTTATGTGTATAATATGGCCGTCGCTTATCAATGACTTGTTTGCAGTCAACATTGTCGAAACGGATTGTTTTTTTAATCAGTTCATTTCCGTTTTATACCATTTTGAAAAACGCTAGTTTCTTGAAAGTTTCAGAAAATGTCAGAAGATTCTGTGATAATCGCCCTTTACTGGAATACACTGGAATACACAAAACACGTTGTCATTTTTCGGCCTATTTATGAATAGTTTTCAAATAAACGCTAGATTATCGATAGTATATGTGTACTTATGCACGCTATAGAAGCAGGCTGAAAATCGATTATCTTATTTCCTGATCGCACACACACACATACACACATATGGCACACGCTGATATATAGGTGAAAATAGCTCTGATTATCCCAAGACTGGTAAAATATATTCCTTACCTCAGATCAGATGTTCTCCAAAAAGATTATTCCAATTCCTGATCGCCATTCCAAATATCGATCGAGTTTATTGATCCAACTCTGGGTACTGGAAACACACATTTTCCGCTGTTCTGAGGGTGGGCGATGACTTCGATCGTCTCCGGTTACATGTCTGACAAGTAAAATGTGGAAGCAGGACTTTTTTTTTCTCCATGCGTTTCATTCAATCCAATCCAAATGGGTGCAGTACCATCCGGAGAGACGATAGGGGGCGGTATTTTCCCTGTTAGAGTTCAGACAGATCCCCACTGGTAACGTGAGTCTGACTCTAGATTGATGAAAAATGAATGGAAATCGATAATAAAAAAAAAACTATTAAAAACTAGATCTCTCGTCGTTGGCACTGAACGGTTGGCATGAACTAATGAGAAATCTCGTCGTTGGCACTCAAAGTGTTAACACCCACTGTGAAGTGACGAAGGGTTCATTAACACCCGCCGTGCTGTAAAGTGACTAAGGGTTCATTCAGCGCCTTCCCCTCTTACCCCACCCCCTGGAGGGGGGTATGGACGCTGGGCGACAGTGCCTCCCCCTCTTACCCCACCCCCTGAAGGGGGGTATGGACACTGGGCGACAGTGCCTCCCCCTCTTACCCCACCCCCTGGAGGGGGGTATGGACGCTCGGCGACAGCCCAGTAGCAATAAAGCGATAAAAACGCCAAAAAATAAATCTTTAAAAAAAATTTAAAAAAGAAGATTGCCAGGGTGCTGCGTCTCAGCTGTCTCCAGATTCAAGCAACACTCGGACAGGGAGTGGCAGGAAATGCAGGTATCTTGTCAGGGCTGGTGATGACCTGACAAGTCTCAGGTGTGCAGATTGAACCTGGCTGACAGCGTGTGGAAGCAGCGACAGGAAGCTGCCCATATAAGGGCGTGGAAGCAGCAGGTGAGAGAGAGAGGCCCTGGCTGTGATTGTAACAGTCCGGGTAGAAGTCCATGGGCCAGAACAGATTTGTTTTATTTACTATTCCTAATTAGTATTAACTCAGTTTTAATAAGCTCACATTATAACACTCCCCCCTTTTAAATCTAGAATCAGTGAACATAAATGTTCAGTCAGAAATGCAGATGTCAAGTCATCTGTAGCTCGACATTTTTCTAAATGCAATCATGCCGTCAACGATCTGAAATACATGGGACTCGAGCTAGTCAACAGGCCCTCTAGAGGGAGTGATAGGCATAAGCTGCTATTTCAACGTGAATGTTATTATATCCATTTGTTCAATTGCATTGAACCAAGGGGAATGAATGAAGAGAACGTGTTAACCTGTTTCCTATAATAAGTGACTTTTACCATCATTATTATGATTACATTATTATTATTATCATTGTTTTTACGAATGAGGAAATGTTTTCCTTGTTTTTGCTGCTCTTATCTTAAGAGGATTTTTGGTTTGCAAATATTGCAATGGGCTCATTTATTTAGCCCTATTAGCTATGGTGAAGATGTATTTTGTTTCTAGTAATTTTTGTAATTTTGGAATTGACTTCACATTATAATGTCCTTCCTAGGGTCAAAGTTGACCAGTAATCCCAGGCATACCTGTTTTGATGTCACTTCCTGCCCACCCTGTATATAGCCACCATCTTTTCAAACTAATATTGCTAGCCATTAACACTGAAGAAGGAACACCTGTTCTGAAACATGTTTGTTGTATCCGGCTGCGATTAAAATTGTCGAAACCTGAGAGTGCTGGTCCGGCTTCCTGCTTTTTTCTACTTATATCTTCGGGATTGCAGCACCCAGTGTCAATTATTGTGAGTGCGGTCTAACTTGACTTTCATCTCAATATAATATACCATATCTCTAATATAATATAGGCAATAAGCCCTGTTCATAGCTACCAGTACTTTGACACGGGTCAACCCAGCCGTGTGCACGGTTGACTGAAAGACAATTCTATATACCTTTTTAGCCAATCGGGTAGGAGGCTTGTTACTTAGTCGTGGTAATATGCAAATCTGAGACGCATAAAAGCTGTCTAGCCTTAGGCTAACTAGTGAGACACACACTGTACCCAGAAACTAGCTAAGGCTAACTAGTGAGACACACACTGTACCCAGAGACAAGCTAAGGCTAGGCTAACTAATGAGACACACTTTACCCAGAGACAAGCTAAGGCTAGGCTAACTAGTGAGACACACGCTGTATCTAGAGACTAGCTAAAGGTAGGCTAACTCGTGAGACACACACTGTAACGATAGGTTATGTATATAACCTAGTTATATGAGTACTGGCTGAGCGTCTCGCTCTTCGTCATTGAGATATACCTCATCTCCAGTACCTACTGTACTTCATTAACGAAACAAAGCACCCATGCATTTGACCAGGCCCCGCCCCACTCTGTGAAGTGCTCTGGGTCAGTGAAGAGCGCTATATAAATCCAAGTCATTATTATTATTATTATTACCCCTATAAGGCACCAGGCATGGTCACACTCGCCCTTCCTCGGGAAAAGTTTTCCATCAAGAAAAACCCCACCAAGGGACCTCAGGGCGCACTAAGAGTGAGACGCTCAGCCAGTACTCATATAACTAGGTTATATACATAACCTATCGTTATATACTCGTACTGGCCAATCGCGTCTCGCTCTTCGCCATTGATATATGGGGCAGAGCAGATGCGTGGCCCGACAAATTTACCCCCTGAGGACCCGCAAGCCCTACCACCAGGGGGAGGGGAGTCCCGTCACCCCCCCTTCCTAGTGAAGAGGGGGCGGCAGTCAACTCCACCCAAGTGCGAAAAAGAGGGAACTAGAGACCCCTAAAAACGCTCAGCACAGGCGGGACCACGTGTGACACAGCACCTCGTGGCACACACCCACACACCCCTGCTAACCCACCTCAGAACCACCTGGGAAACAACCCCCAGTCATGTCCATGAGGTAAAACCTAACGAAGGGACCCGGGGAGGACCAGGAGGCCGCAGCACAGATGTCCTCCACCGAGGCCCCCCCTAACAAGGCGGCAGAGGCCGCCACCCCACGAGTGGAGTGCGCCCTGACACCCCCAGGGGGGGCCAGCCCAGCCAACGTGTAGCAAAGGGCAATGCCCTCGCACAACCAATGTGACAGGCGCTGTTTCGACAGTGCCTTACCAGCGCGAGAGCCACCGTAACAAACAAAGAGCTGATCGGTAGCCCTGAGGTCCTGAGTCCGGCTGAGGTAAACCCCCAAAGCCCGGACTGGACACGACAGGTGAAGGCACGCCTCTAACTCACCAGCATGAGGAGGCGGATGAAACGCCTGAACCACAATATCCCTGGAGCAAAAAGAACTCCGGATATTTTTTGGCACGAAGACTGGATTAGGACTCAGAGTCGCACCGCTATTGACACGAATAGACAAGCACTCCGGCCGCACCGAGAAAGCACAAAGCTCACCCACGCGCTTAGCGGAGGTGATGGCCAGCAGGAACGCAGTCTTGAAAGACAGCTGTTCCAAAGACGCCTGCTCAAGAGGCTCAAACGGGGCCTCGGATAACCGATTGTCCTCCCGTCTGACCGAGAACCACAAGGGGCACAGGTGAGACTGTCTGCTTGCAAACAGATCCACCGAAGCTTCCCCGAAGCGGTCCCAGGCCTGTCTGACTATGTCTGGACGTAGACCCCACTCGTCGTGACGAAGACCGCCCGCGACATCACATCTGCGCCCACATTCTCCCTGCCAGGGATGTGGAGTGCAGTCAGGCTGCGCAGATTGCGAGACGCCCATAGCCAAAGCTCGAACGCCGCCCGGTGCAGACGGATGGAGCGTACTCCACCCTGTCTGTTGATATATGCCGCTGCCGTCGTGCTGTCCGTCCTGACCATCACGTGCTCGCCCCACACCAAGGGGCCGAGCCGTTCGAGGACCAGGAGGACCGCCTTCAATTCCAACACATTGATAGCAGACTGGGCAGCATGGACCGTCCAGCTGCCCCCCACTGCATCGGTCCGACACATCCCCCCCCATCCCGTGAGGGAGGCGTCGGTGAAGACCCCCGTATCGACAAGGGAACCTTCAAACATTTCCACTTGTCTCTCACCAGGTCTATTTTCATACTGGAAAACCACCTCTGTATCCTCCTCATGAAGAGGAGGCCAAGATGGACCACAGAGTGAGCAGATGCCATCATACCAAGCAGGCGCATCACATACAGCGGCGTAACCGTCCTGCCAGGACCGAGACCCCTGAGCGTGCCGAGGATAGACACTTGCCGCTGCTCCGAGAGGGTTGCCCAAGAACCAAGCCCAAGTACTCCACCTGTTGACTGGGAAGAGGCGTACTCTTCTTCCAGTTCACAGCAAAACCCAGCTTGGTGAGGAATTCCACCACCAGCCTGGTATGAGACCTGGCGACCTCCTCCGACCGGCTGAGGAGCAGAATGTCGTCGAGATAGAAAATAATTCGTATCCCCTGATGACGTAAAGGCTCCAGCGCGGTCTCTACGCACTTGGTGAATGTGCGGGGGGCCAGAGAGTAGCCGAATGGCAACCTCTGGTATTCGTACGCCACGCCCTGAAACAGGAACCGTAGGAACTTCCTGTGAGGAGGGAAAATCGGGATGTGAAAATACGCATGCTTCAGGTCTATGGAGGTGAACCAGTCCCCCACCCTGACAGCGTTTAACAGGTGTTTGACGTCAACATTCTGAACCGTCTCGCCACAATCAGACGATTGAACGCGGACAGATCCAGTATAGGTCTGACACCTCCCATTTTTTTGGGCACCAGAAAATACCGGGAGTAGACGCCCGACATCGCATCCTCCCATGGGACCATGACTACAGCTTGCTTCGCCAACAGAGATTGGATCTCGTCGGCCAGAGCTGTCACTGCTGCCGACCCTGCACCAAACCTGAAAACGGAGGGTGGGCTTGTGCGAATTGCAAGACAAGCCCCCGCCTCAACATTGACTCCATCCACTTCGACATATGGCACTGCTGTAGCCATATGTGATGATAGTCCCAACGCGCACCCGCCGCCATTTGGCGCTGGCCCGCAAGGAACTGTAGATAGGCGGCCCGGTCCCACCCGCTGTGCGTAGCCAACTCTGGACCCACTAACCGTGCGGGCAGGGCGTTTCGTGGAGTCGGGATATCGGTCCCTGACACAACCCACGAGGCAATCGCACCCAAGGGGGGACCCCGACAGAAAGGGCCGGTTTGATACGGGAGAAGCTGACATCATACCAGGTGACAAGAGCTCCCCCACTGAACACACTTCCAGCATGGACCGCTGAGGGGCTGTTCTGCAGCTGGACATGCAATGTGTGAGGACCCCATGGGTTCCTACACACCGTAGCCCTGCAGTGATATTACTACCACCCAAATCACGCGCGCCTGCCAGACCACTACCGGGCTCTCCGGAGTGGGAGGCACTAGCGTGATACCCGGCCTGGCGAAGGCGAGGTCGGGGAAACCCGCGCTGAGCATTCTTCCGAAGAGGCCTCGAGTCCCCCTGCTGACAACCTTTAAAGGTGACAGACGTAACACCAGGCTCCCCAAACGCAGATGCAGAACACGTGACAGCACAACATTCTCACGGACAGACCCAGGCTCAGCCATCAACTGGGTGTCAGCCCCTGTCCTCATGAGAAGCGAAACGTGGGGCCGCATGCGCTTCAATGAAGACCCGCAGCCCGCAGCCAAAGGAAACAAATCAGAGCCCCTTTTCCGCTGGTGTTGGGGGAGGGAGTGATCGGAGAGCGGGCTGCACACAGCAGGACGGCGACGGTTTCTTAGGCCGTGCTCATCCAATGTAGCCGATCCCTCGGCCGCCAAGGCTGTCGGCCTTGTGGACACCTGTTGACATAGAGCCCAGGGTACCTCAGGCCGGGGAAACATGGCCCCTGGTCGAGGGCCTCGCCATAGTCGCTGACGAGGCTGAGCTCTCACCTCTGGCTGCATGGCGTGAGGCGGTGTGGGGCCCAGGTCAAATACCGCCTGTGTTTCCGCAGAACAACAAAAAAGTCCTTCTGCGGAAAGAGGAGCCTTAAGGGGAAGAAACCTTTCCTCCTCCCCAAGGGAAGACTGCTCCAACCAGAGATGCCTATTAATAAGTGTTGATAGCATCCTGATCCTCCTTGCGGTTATAGCTTGCGACTGATTCAAGATTTCAATAACCCCAAAAACATGCACGATGTTTTCAGCGTCGGCTGGCCCTGCAGCCCCACTACCCGACGTCAATGTGGACAGAAAAACAATCAGCTGAGCCACGACACTGGCCACAGCTAAATTCCATCCTATGGCAGTATAAACATCATCAGTCCATACTTCCACCTGCCAGGCCGACTTGCTCTCAAGCGTCGGCTTCCGGGCGGGACACCGTTCAACCCCGCCAGGGCAAAGGATCGATGCTACCTGGCTCTCAAGCCAAAGCACACCTGCCTTGCGCCCTGTTGTCAGCCCATTTACCCGTAAAAAGGGTAAATAAGTCTCAGCAAAACCCCCCTCATTAGCTACCGACTGACCTTCATCAATGAACCGGTTAAGAGGAGGGAAAAGCGGTGACATCCCACAGCGGGGAACAGTAGAACAGCGACCCAGCATTACAGCATTAGCATTAGCAGCGCGCTCCAGGATAGCCGGGAAAACGTCCAACTCAGAGTCACGTTTACCCAGATATCCTGTCCCTTGCGCCAATACACAACTCGGTTGTCTCACAGGACAACAAGCAGTATTACTAACACCAGCATTAATGCCTGATGGCACAGAGCCTACCTGAGCGCGAGTTAGCCCGATAGCTAAACATTGCGCGACGTCCCTCGATCTGCTGTCAAAAGACGAGGAAACCCCATGACAGACCCGACGTGCCGTTGGATCATGCCGAGAAGATTCCAGGGGCTGGCAAGCCTCCGGCGAAAACCCAACATTGTTCAATTTCTCTCTGCATTTCATAACACTAGTTACATGGGATGCACTGCACGTCCATGATGGAAAACGAAAAAAGAGGAAGGGCGAGGGTGACCATGCCTGATGCCTTATAGGGGTACGCTGGGGCGGGGCCTGGTCAAATGCACGGGTGCTTTGTTTCGTTAATGAAGTACAGTAGGTACTGGAGATGAGGTATATCCCAATGGCGAAGAGCAAGACACGATTGGCCAGTACGAGTATATAACTAGAGACTAGCTAAAGCTAGGCTAATTCGTGAGACACACACTACCCAGATACTAGTTTAGCTTAGACTAGATTAGGAGTAAGGCCAAGCAGTAGTCTGACCAGTTTGTTTTGTGATGTTTGGAGCCTTGTTTTTAGGGCCTTTTAGGTGCTTTGGTACCATGAGGTGCAATCATAGTCATATAAACCTTGAATGAGTGCTCCTGTTATTGTCTTCAATGTATTCCTATTTACCAGAGAGGAGATCCTGTACAAAAATCAGTGGAACCGTACCATGCAGACTGTGAGGATGCTTTGAATTATGGCGGTGTAGAATTGGACCAGCAGGCGCTGTTGGACTCTGTACTTCCTCAGTTGCCTGAGGAAGTACAGGCACTGCATGGGCCTTCTTGATGATGGCAGTGGTGTTAATGTCCCATTTAAGTTTATTGCTGATGTGGGTGCCGAGGAACTTGAATGATTCCGTTAGGGTTATGGGTTGGTCTGAGATGGTTATTGGGACATTAACCAATATGATATAGTGAATATTTATGATTTTACCCCACTCCACTATATTATGATCATCATGTTTTGGACTGATGAATGAGTTGAAGAAGGATGCAGTTACAGTTCATGTCAACCTTTAGGCCCAGTGGCCCCACTATAGAATGCAGTCTTAGAGGGCACGCTAGAGAGCCGCGATGGAGAGAGCACACTACAATTATGGTGTCCTTTATGGCATCTCAATTGTCCATTTTGTCTGTATGAAATTCTGCCTTGACAGTTTTTGTTATCATAGATACATGCATACAAACATACACACATCGCACATGCACGGACATGCATACAGAGGTACAACCGAGAGCATCCTGACTGCAGGAATCACAGCGTGGTATGGGAACTGCTCTGCCCTCAACCGCAAAGCTCTGCAGAGGGTAGTGCCGTCTGCCAAACACACCGGCGGGGACTCCATCGAGGAACTGTACAACCATCTGTGTGCAAGCAAAGCCTGTAGGATCATCAGAGACCCCAGCCACCCCAACCATGCTCTATTGAGAGCATTTTAACATACTCCATCACAGCATGGTACGCAAACTGCACAGAATATGAAAGAAAATCCCTTCAGAGAGTCATAAACACCTGCCAAAAAACCATCGGTCTCCCCCTGCCCACACTGGATGACATCTTCAGAACGCGCTGCCTCCGCAGAGCTAGCAGCATCCTGAAGGATGAAATGCACCACTCTCACCACCTCTTCTCCCTGTTGCCATCTGGGAGGCGATACAGGGCCTTCAAAGCCTGCACCTCCAGGCTGCAGAACAGCTTCTTCCCGAGAGCCATCACTGAACTGAACAACCCCCCCCCCCCTATTGCCACCACATCTACATCTACCTCACTATAATATATACTTGTATGTGCAATATGACAGATGTTGGGACATGTGCAATAATGGTTCATGTGCAATATTTTCCGCCGATGTGCAATCTTTTTTTTCTACTGTGATGATTTTGCAATGCTTTTTTGAACTGAATTTGATGGTACTACAGTGTACAAGAGATTTTGCAATGTGAGAATTTATGGACTGCCTGATGAAACGGAGGATGACGACCAGATTGGGTTCCTTGTGGAAATGGTCCCAAGATGGTTTCCAAAGATAGCTCGGCCTGAGATTGAAAGAGCGCATAGGATCTTTAGGCCAGCTACCCAGGCGAAGGGCGGACGTGCAATCCCCTGCACATTAATTTTCTGCTGCCTGAGATTCCAGACGAGACAGCATATACTGAGAGAGGCAAGACTGAAACCTCCGGTTGTGAATGGATGTACATTGAGATTCTCCGCTGACTTTAGCGATTACACAGCTAAACGGCGAAGAGCGTTCGCAGGTGCTATGGATCTGGCACGAGAGCGAGCTGTGGAGGTGTTTCTGCTATTCCCAGCAACGTTAAAGGTAAAGACGGGCCGGGGAGCGGTATCGTGCAACCGGCTGTTCAAGTCACCAGCCGAGGCGGAGGACTACATCCGAAGAAGCAGCACGGTCGCTCCGACGGGGGGGAGCGGACAGGCCGCGGTGGAGCAGGCGCCGAGCGACGGGCAGTGAGAGGCTGGAGCGGGTACCTGAGGCGGGCTTCACGTGTGGCCTGCTAACATGCTAGCTATCCAGGCTAGCATCCCTATAGGAGCGACGATGATTCCACGTGTGGGCGGCTAGCATACAAGCTAACCAGGCTACCGTCCTCACTGCACGAGTGCTTTTAGCACACCGGCTAGCTAGCCAGCCCAGCATTTTGGTATTCACTTTCGACCGCTGCTTATTCAATCTTCAAGACGATAATGCCTGGCTTCTCTATACGGTACTGTTTCAATCACGAACATGATTACGGACTAATTGAATGTAATTCAGACGCCCTATACTCTTATCAGTTTTTTCATTATTATTTATCTCTTGCCCTTTTTACCATCCAGCACTTGAGCTATCCAGTAAACGGCGCAAGGATTTGTTACGGTTGTTTATTATCTTTATTCGACTCTAACCGGGCGGGATGAAGATCACAGTCTTCACTCAAACAGACTGAATATGTTTATGGTCCGTCCATTCGTGGGGGTTATTCCCCCTTGCAAAGAACTGTATGCGTGTGGTGTGGCAGGTCGAAGCTATCCTTCCGCAGCGGACAATGTTGTTTGCATTTAACTCTCCTTCTTGTCATAACAGAATACAAGTATGCGCAACTTCAACGTGGACAGCACGGTAATGATCAGGGTTTGTTTCCACAATGGTGTTATTTCGACATGTGTTAAGAGTACGTCACTTTAATCAAGTTCAGTTCGGACGAACTATGTTTCATGTGCCTTTTTCGTGTGAATAATGTTCTATTCACTGATTTATATATAGACATAGATTGATATTCTCTGTTGAGAGACGGGGGAGTCCCCCTAGTCCTAGTTTGTTACAATATGCAATTCTGGTTAGAATGGTAAAGTTACATAATGTGGTCCTGGTTGCTGTGACCCGGGCACAGTGCCAGGTGATGTTTGATCGACATCGGACACGATTTTTGAGGGGGGGGCGGGGGGGCACAGGTTTTTTTGTTTTTTATTTCTTTTCGCTCGCTCTATTGTATGTCTGATCATGCCCAACAGGTCCTTAACGTGGGGTTGTGTATATATTGTGGTACTCTACTTCAGGGGAATCACGTCCAATCATACTGCAACCTGGGTGGACTATGGCTAACTTAAACATCTTGATCTGGAATTCAGGGGGGCTTAACATGCAACATAAGCGCACAAGTGTTCTTACATGGATGAAAAGACAGGAGGTCGATGTGGCTTTGCTGAGTGAAACGCATCTTTTAAAGGCTGACAGTGCTAAACTTGCAAACAAATTTTATCATAGTATAGGCTCCTCCTCTTTTAGCACTAGATCCCGGGGGGTAGCCATAGTGGCTAAGCGGAGGCTGAATATTAAACTAGTAGACGTGTGGTCGGATGCTGAAGGACGAATCACTATAGTGAAATTGGAATACATTAACAGGAAAATTGCTCTTATAGCTGCATACGCCCCTAATGTGTATGACGCACAATTTTATACTGCACTCACTACAGAGATGCTGAAACTGCCTGAGTACTCATTCATAGTGGGTGCTGATTTCAATGCCATGTGGGATCCATTGATTGATAAATCCGGAGATGCTGTAACCCACGATCAAAAGCAGGCGTCCGCGGCCCTACGTGGCTGGTCTAAAGACACAGGGGTTATGGATATGTGGCGGGTACTCAACCCAACCTCACGAGACTACTCTTTCTTCTCTGCAAGACATAACATTTTCTCCAGAATTGATTATGTCTTCTCCTCCCCTAGGCTATTCGATAGTTTTGACGTTGACTTGAAGCCCATTGCACTGTCAGACCACAAATACATCCTCCTTAAAACCCATTCTCCGCCACCACTTTGATTCATCCTAAACCATCCTCTGCCAGCTCTATTTGTCTATGGAGATATTCACCTTCTTTGCAGGGCTATAACTTTCAATTATTCAACATCAATTATATATCGTTCAGGATGTAGGAACATTTTACTTTTTCATTCACACATTCATACTAAAATACCGTCCAGAGTATAAATATGTTTTTATCGTTTTCTGCTGTATTTCATAGAACGTGAGTTATAGCCATAAATGCATATTATTAGATTATCAAATGCCGTTTGACACCGATCAACGTTATATTAAAAATTTCAATTGTACAAGGTCCTAAACGTCATGACTCATCATCTGCTGGTGACCGGAGGCGGGGGGGGGTCGTTTATAATGCAATGACCGACGTGAAATGATTCATGTAGTATGGGTGATATATAGATCAGAACAGTTTGTATGGATAATAATAATCAAAAACGCTATAACTCACGGCAGCTTCCTCGTAGCGATGCGGGATGCTACTGGAGCAAAAAGATCGCTATTATGGGATGTTGATCTTTGCGATCCATTTCCAGGTTGTATAATACTATATACGTCCAAATAATGTTGTTTATTGAGTTATGGCAACGGATCGATATCCAGTGTGTCAAGATGGAGTCCCGCGAGCGATAGCGAGTGGCCGGACGGAATAGGGGGGACACCAAGCACTTCCGGTGACTTCCGGTTTTGGCAACTCGCCGATCGGCCACCAGGTGGCGGTATTGAAGCATTGGAGAGTTGAGCGGAGATTTACAGCACCAGTCAGGCCTCCGTGGGTGAAATGTGAATACCATGACGAAAATTTGAAATATTGATCTCAATGACGTGGTAATCAGTCATTGGCAGACAACGCATGGCGGAGAATGACGTGTTAATCAGTCATTGGCGGGAGATGGGTTAAGGGTTCACTCAGCAAAATGGCGCTTTAACTCAACACTGCTGAAGAACGAGGAATTTAATCTACAATTTAAAGAGAAGCTCATTGAAATCGTGCAGTTTAATGCTGGCTCGGTACAGGACCCCAGAACTCTGTGGAATGCAGTCAAGGGATTTATTAGGAGTAATACCACGCTATTTGCTTCCAATCTCCGCAAGGGGCATCTTTCCAAGTTGGTGGAATTGGAGGAGCTGCATAAAACATTGATGTCTTCTATGCAGCGACTATTCTGACCGACTGGAGCTCCAAATTAAAGTAGTGAAGAAGGAGATTAACTCCATTTTAAGACAACAGTCTGAATTTCAAATGCACAGAACAAGACAACACTATTACTTTCATGGCTCTAGACCAAGTCACCTACTGGCTATGAGGATACGGGCCAGCGATCAATTTGCGGATATCCCTGCCATTAAGGACCAACGGGGAGATAACCACCAACCCCAAGAAAATCAATGATACATTTCGCTCATTTTACTCCAACCTGTACAAGTCGGAGGTGGTCTTTGATCACGCCAAGCTGGAGGACTATCTTTCAAATTGACCTACCACAAATCTCAGAGGTGGACACAAAGCGGTTAGCTGAACCTATCACACTAGATGAACTCAGGGAAGCAATTGCGGACATGCAGCGCGGCAAGGCTCCTGGTTGGGATGGCATTCCACCGGAACTCTATACTGCGTTTTGGGATATACTTGGTCCCTTATTACTTTCAATGATTTTACACTCAGTCGAGGAGGGCAACTTCTCCAGGGATGTCAATATGGCACTTATATCTGTTCTACTCAAGAAAGATAAGGACCCCACGGAATGTGGCAGCTATAGACCCTTAAGTCTCCTCGGAGCCGATCTCAAGCTATATGCTAAGGTGCTAGCCATCCGACTTCAAAAGCACATGACGTTTCTGGTCAACCCTGATCAGACTGGCTTTATAAGAGGCCGTCTGGTCACGGATAATATCAGACGGTTACTACACGTGATTGACGCCAGTAAGGATGTTGCAACCCCTACGGCCGTCATGTCCTTAGACGCGATGAAGGCCTTTGACAGATTGGAGTGGTCGTATTCATGGGCAGTACTAGGAAGGATGGGATTGGGCGAGGGTTTCATTCACATGATCAAAGTTCTCTACACAAGCCCGTCTGCCATGATCTTGACAGGGAAGCTTTGCTCACCACTATTCGCTGTTTCGCGCTCTTCTAGACAGGGTTGTCCTCTTAGCCCAGGACTCTTTGCTCTTTCACTCGAACCCCTAGCGCAGTACATAAGGCAATCACGAGTTATATCCCCTGTTTCAATTAAGGGCACACATCACCATATCAGCTTATACGCGGATGACGTACTCCTATTTATGCAGAACCCGGCCGTCTCTCTGCCCCACCTTCTCCAAGTAATAGATGACTTTGGCAGCCTATCTGGATTTAAGATCAACTGGCCAAAATCAGCCTTCCTTCCACTCAACGAGGCTGCGAAGGCAACCCTCCTTCCGGCAAATATTCTCATGGTAGATAACTTTAAATGCCTTGGGGTTGAAATATTCCTGACTGTTAACCAGACTGTAAAGTATAACTACTCCAGCTTGGGTGACAGGATTGCGAAAGGATTTTGACAGGTGGTCCAAATTAAAGAACTCACTACAGGCCCGCGCCTCAATAATTAAGATGAATGTCTTACCTAGAATTAATTTTATTAGCTCCATGCTTCCGTTGTCTCCTCCTGTTGGTTACTGGCAAAAACTGCACTCTGCTGCATATAAATTCGTCTGGAATAACAAACGCCCACGCTTAAAGAGAACCACTGCACAGAGGAGTAAATTGGACGGGGGTTTGGCATTTCCGGACTTCAAATATTATTTCCAAGCATACTCTCTAAGACCTCTTATCACGTGGTTTGACGCTCAAGCGGCTGTTTCCTGGCGTCCATTGGAGGAGGAGATGGTGTCCCCACACAGACTTCAAGATATCGTGTATACCAACATCTCAATTAAGCAATGCAAATTACGATTTGGCCCCCTGATCACACATGTGATCCAGATTTGGCACACGTACTCCCCACTGTTTAATAACAATTTGCTCCTTATTGGACAACGACCCATTAGATTCCCCAGATGGGAGGGGAAAGGTATCCATGTATTGAGGGATGTTTTCAATTACTCTGGTATCCGGTCTTTTCAGGACCTAACCAACGAATTTGATCTCCCCGGTAGTTCCTTTATCTTTTATTTACAAATGAGGGCAGCTCTAAAGGCTCACGGAGTCCCATGGGACGCTCCACTAGAACGACACCGGTTTCACAAATTCTTTTATGACAGAGAGACATCGAGAGGCTTCGTCTCTGACTTTTATCTGCACTTACCCTACCCTTAGATACGATTTGGAGAAAGGATATCCCTGAGTTGGATATAGATTTGACTGGGATGCGGTATGGGAGAATATTAGGCTATCATCACGCAACCCAGATCACCAACAGATCCATCTAAATTTTGTTCATAGGACTTATTTGACCCCCAGGCGATTGAACATAATGGGTCTCAGGCCTGACTCTCGATGTACCTTGTGTCCAGACGGTGCCATTGGAACATATATGCATATGTACTGGGAATGCCTTCCTGTTGAGATCTTCTGGGAAAAGGTCACCACTCAGTTATCAGAGATTTTCTCTCTAACCATACCGGCCTTGCCTTCTGTTGTGTTGTTAAATGATGTTTCTCAGCTGCCGACCTCTGTACAAGTAAAGAGGCTCATTTTGGCTGGTCTAACGGCGGCCAAGAAGCTGATTGCCTCACGCTGGATACAACCAGATAAGTTATGTCCGAAGGTATGGATTCTCACCTATCTTGATGTTATTTATTTGGAGATTTCTACTGCACGTGTCATAGGTGTTAATGAGGCCAATATCGCGGTCTGGTGGGCCGTGGTGGAAAAACTAAAAGAACGCATATGACTCTGGAAATTGAGTACTGAATAAGGTATTATATTGATTTTTCACATTGGGGTCCTGGGGCGAGAGGGGGGGGGGGGGGGAACAAGCGAATATCCATGTATGTTGATGGTTATGGTGTTTTTGTATTTTTTATTTTTGTTTTGTTTATTATTTTTCATTCAATATTGATCCTATGTATATTTTCTGACCCCCTTCTGATCTGGGTCTGGTGATCGCAGGCTCTGGTTGGGGGGGGCCGCGGTTCAGGGTCTCTGCGGGTCGAGGCACTAAAGAGGCGTGGTGCTTTGGCTCGCGGGGGGCCGGGCTGTGGGTCCTCCGGGACTGTGGCTTGCGGTTGCCGGACCTGGAGGTGGAGGGGGCTCGGTAAGCACTTTTTATAGTAAAGATTTTATTTTGTTATACTTTTTCTTTGAGACAACTTGTATTGACTGGTTGTGTATCCGATATATGATAGGTCTAATTTATTGTCTAGTCATTGTTGTGTTCTTGGATGTCTGTTATGTATTATTGTCATTATTGTGCTGTGTTGTTTCTTGTTTGAAAATATGAAAATAAAAAGATTTGGTCAAAAAAAAAGATCCCGGAAAGGGTTATTAATATTTGGTTATGTGTGGCTTTCTGGAAAACAATAAATGTTTATGTTTAGGCACCCCTGCGATCGTCACACTTTTTCTGTTACAAACTGACCCCGGCCCCCACCAGAGAAGGGAAAAGTTATGTGGCCCTCACAGGAAATAGTTTGGGGACCTCTGGTGTAGACTATCACATGCCTGCCCTTCTCCAATACATGTGGAGTTGCCAGCCGCTTCTTTTTCACCTGACAGTGAGGAGTTTCACTGGGGGAACATAACGTGTGCGAAGGTTCACAGACCAATAGGAGTCACAGTTTGCAATGACCAGGACACATATCCCACCTACCAACACTGCCAATTGTGTTAGTAGGGACGACTGACCAAGCTGGAGGTACCTCCGACAGCTGGATTAGATCCCAGAGTCTCTGTGGTGGTAGGAGAGTGCTTAGTCCACTGCACTACCCAGCCGCACCTACATTTCATTTTTAAACTGAAAGACCAACCCACCATACAGTAGGTCTCTAGATGAAGACAAGGAGTTCTACCTTCAAGAAGCTGAAGTCATCCGTTGAGCCCCTATGAAGTAGGTTCCTCGTCCTAGTCCTGGTCTCCGTCCAGCACCGAAAGTCATCACGGCTTTCCAACTCAGTCAGCTTGAGTCTAAAACAAAAACAGGACAATTGATGATATGAGACAATTCAAACTGAATTATAGAGAAATGATGCTCACGAGGTACAGGGATGAGGAAGGGATTTGACATTCACGGGTGTTTACATTTTTATTTCATTTCATGTTTTACATAACAATTTTGTTTTGCATATATATATTTGTTTTTTAAAGTTTTAAATTAGTACACTCATTGAGTAGTGGAAAAGTGTACTTCTTCCTACTCCTTTTCATGTAAATTGAGTTATGTTTTGCTTTTGTCATATATATTTTATTTCATTTAATTTCTTGATCAATGATTTGTTTTGGTTTTATATTGTTTGTATTTATTTACATGTTTGAAATAAAGATTTCAATCAATCAAAAATCTAAATTGCTACCAGTATAACCAAGTTAGCAGATTAGTGCAAATCATGGCGTCAACCATTCTCTGGACACCCATCAGGTGAAGGTTCTTCATGTGTTGCGCAGAAGCACCAGTCAGGCTTGAACTAGACAACTCCAGGTCATGGGCCACACGCCGCACCCTGGCCTGTGGGAGGGATCATAGAGATTGAGCATTGTTGACAGAATCCGGCTATAGGGCGACAAATAATGTGGTCAAGAGGCATGGCTTCTATCTTGAGCCTTAACTGGCGTGGTTTATTTATTCACATGGCAGAGCAGTAACACATGAGTCCTCCCCGTTAGAGGTAGGTGGGGGAAGAGAAAGAATGGGAGGAGACATCTCTATTTATACTCGCCACCTGGTGGTGTTCCTGAGTGGCTCCGCCTAGAGCGCCCTCTAGTGGAAACAGTTATATATGCAGTTAGACAGTTACTAACAATCCTACCTAGAACCTCTGACTTCAACAAGCATAGTTATTAATTACATTGAAAAACGGGTGACACAGCACTTCAGACTATTGGACCATCACTGTCCCAAAGAAGGCATCATGTGGAACAATTGTCATCTACTCGCTAGATATTCCGGGTCAACACTTCCTTTGGTCTATCCTCCTAGTCCTTCCAATTTGCTGCTCCCAGCAGTTGATGAGGTGCAAAATATGTTGAAGATGGACAAATTGATCCCCCCTCACTACTTTAAGGATCTGCAACTCCCAGCCTTAAACTTATATTTATGCCGCTTCATGGATTACATACCATGTCATTTTATTTATTTGATGTGCGTTTTAATTATTTCTCCAACCTCTGATGTATGCATATTCTTTTATTTAATAATTTTGTCCCCTTTTGCCAGCTACCCTTCAAGAGGGCCTTTTGCCCTCTCGCCAGGTCATCATTGTAAGTAAGAATGTGTTCTTAATTGACCTGCCTGGTTAAATAAAGGTTAAAATATAACCTCTCAGTCTCATCTGGTTGTTTTAGTCAGTGCTACACAAAAGAAAAGTTGACACGGAATGGGCAGTCTTTAGTAACCCTCCTCACCTCAGAGCGTTCAACGTAGTTCAGAGCTCCAAGTTTACCCTGGATCACTGGAAGCATCACCTGGGACGATATAGAAATATATGCAGGCATCGATGCATGTCACAAGAAAACACTTCCAAAACTAAGTACTTTGCAGATTAAAGTTTTATTCGAGTAACAGTTACTACCGACATGACCTTACCTTCAGAGCCTTGGATATGGTCACACCATCATGTTCGTTTCCCTTGTGAGTCTGACACAACATGACATCATGCTTCATACAGAAGAGGCTCAGCACACGGTGGTGCACTGGGCACATCCTGTCCTCCGGTCGCCCTACAGGTGTGGACGTCATTCTGTAGTACTCAATAATGTCTTGCAGAACATAATTGACATGCAAGGCTGGTCGACCCAAGAAGTCTTTACAGCTGGTTCCGTAGCTCTGGTACATCTCAAAACAAGCCTTGCAGAAGGTGTGGCCACACGGCGTGGAGACTGGCTCGTTGAGCAGGTCTAAGCAGAGGGGACACTGCAGCCTCTGTGCAGCCTCAGCAATGGAAGCCATCTAGGCGTAGAGAGAAGTTACTTGGCTACATATTGGACCAGACAAAAGAGTCAGGGTGGAGGCTTCAACATCAAAAGGGCATCACAACAACTGAAACCTTCACTGGGGAAAGGTGCACACATTATGTATGGATGCAATACATCTTGAGTATGCCAATAGCAGTAACCATAGTTACTGTCGTAATATCAGAAGTGCCTGTACGCCGTTTAAATGACGCCATGTGCAAGCGTGCGTCCCATGCATGTTCCCTCGCGTGCGAACAAAACAGATGATTATTATGCATAAATAGTAGTGTAGCATCCTGAATATTCTGCTAAGTATTCAGAAGTGCTGACTAACTGTTACCTCCCCTGTGTGTGTATAAAGTGTGATAAACAGTGTTCCTTTTGATATCTCGCCCGGGCTACTAATGATGCGAGGTGCTACTCTTTCTCCGGCTTCGATATGGATCACTAACATAACATTGAAGCATCTTTCTCCCTTTCTGGAGTGGTCCTATAGTGGGATCAGTTGCGGTTGCCAGCAGGGGGCAGTGGTGGCAGTGGTGGCAGGTGGAGCGGAGGAGAGAGAAGCAACGAGCAAGAGATGATTACCTGGAGAGCGGAGCACCAGGAAGTTCTCTTTGACAGTGAACTCGGACATGAATGGTCGCAACGGGCGTGTGCTCAGGAAGAGCCCCGTTGGAAGAGTGATGTTGAAGAGCCCCATTGGAGAGCGACGGGTGATAGAGAGTACTTGCTAGATAACGTGTTATCCTAGAAGTACAAGCGATAGTGAAGTGTGTGAGTAAGCGATACGGAAAGAAGGACCAACGTCCATAGATAACGTGTTATAGTAGCAGTGTGTGCGGTGTATTAGCATGCTGCTAACGGCTATATTGACTCAAGTATACTACCGGGCGCGCGGCGCTGAAGACCGGTGGTGCATACAGCCACGTTGCGTTAGTAGTACAGACGATAGCAGGAGGGTTCACTAAGACCCATAGTTTAGCTGTGTTTTTCTTTTATCCACTTTTTCTCCCATTTTCTATATTTTCTCCCACCCCAATTTCATATCATCCAATTCAACCCTCCCCTGTCACGAACGCTGTTTCTTGCCTCCCACAAGCCGACTGCAATGTGGACTAAGTCATACATAGCACAAGTCCCCTCCGGTACTTGAGGTAACAGCAGTCGCATCTTTTCACCTGCGCAGCTCGATCTCTCAGTGGCGAGGAGTAACGCGTGGGAGGCTCACGCTGCCCCCGACACTTCCTGATTCTACTGCGCAGGCGCACCAACCGACCTGTAGGAGTCGCTGTCCACAACGCCCGATCCCCACCCATCAGTTTCCCACCCCCTAATACGGCCAATGTGTATTAGTATGAACGACCAGCTAAACTGAAAGCAATGTGGAGCGCTGGGCTCGAACAGGCGAGCCCAGCGTCTCTGCATTCGTGGCGAGCGCCTTGCCCATTACGCCACGTAGCCGCCCCGCATAGTTTAGCTGTGTTTAAGGTAGCCAAACAGTTTAGAGCACGCCAGCCCAGACAGCAGCCTGCAGTGGACGTCTCATCGACGCCGCAGAGGACACCTCTCCCCACCAGCAGAGGTCGCCACAGCACGCTCCTCCAGTTTCACCACTGCCCATGCTGTCTACCCCAGCCCGCTGGCTGTGCTCGCGGGATCGCCCGACGCCATCTTGTCACCCGGACGAGAGGTGATGAGAGTGGGTCCGCCATCTTGGCTAAGTACACCGGTACCTCGTGTGCCCACCACAGTATCCATTCGAGCGAACATTAACGACCAGTGTCTAGGGGTACCCCAAACATTATAAGCCGGCTTTAGAGTAGGTTTTAACCGCTTCTTTTCACCTGGCAGCGCGGATCCTCCCTGAGAGGGCGTAGCGTGTGGAAGGATCACACTATCCCACTCAGGTCCTATCCGCGCTTAGCAGGCGCCCCGACCGAACTGTAGGAGTCGCTGTTTACAACGACCCGGACCCACCCCTCCAGCTTCTCCCACCCTCTAATACAGCCAATTGTATTAGTGTGAACGGCCAGCCAAGCTGGTGACAACCCCGGAGCTGTGAGCTGGATTCGAACAGGCGAATCCAGCTCACAGCTCCGGGGTTGGTGACGAACGCAATCTCCACTACGCCACCTAACCGCGTGTGTGTCTATTTCTGATCATATGCTAATCTGGTGACCGGGTAAATACTTGTGACTGGTATAATTATTTAACCCTTCCACCCCATTCGCAGCATATTCATTGAGGGTCTATACAGGTGGTCAAGGAAGGGTACTGCTTAAAGGGAAGCCCAATATAACTATTGAACTGACAGTCACCGGGTGTGGGAGGGCTGACGGAGGTACTGGGGGAAGTGAGAGTGTGTGGGGAGCTACTGCTGACCGCCTTGAAAGGCGAGGAAGACCAGAGTACCACCCCCCAGGTTAGTAAATCCTGGGCCCCATCCACTCCTGCTGCACGCCCTCCAGAACGACGTTCCGGGCCAAAGACGGGTGTACAGATAGATCCAACTCGATTGTATCCTGCTACCAGGTGGCTGTGTAACACTACTCCCATAAGCAGGGATAATCCACCCTTCTACATTTGGCGTCACAAACAGGATCAACATCCTACTCCACTTCCTTGACACAGATCAGTAGAGAGACCATGACGTCCGAAGAAGGGACCCGCGCCGCGCAGGAGATGGCGGCGAGGTTCGAGGAGCTGCAGGAGAAGTATCGGATGCAGGCGGCACTCCTAAAGCAGGGGGCCGACACAGTGAAGGAGTTGACCGAGCAGGCACTCCAAGAGAAACGGTACTCGCAGGCGGCTCTACGGGAGCAACGAGACGGCCAAGACGGGGGTACAGATAGATCCAACTCTATTGTATCCTGCTACCAGGTGGCTGTGTAACACTAGTCCCATAAGCAGGGATAATCCACCCTTCTACAGTAGGAAACATGTTTGTATAGGAAATTACTAGTTTTAGTTTATTTTTTGTAAATATTGCCTTGAAATAGACTCGAGAAGCTGAAAAAGGTAGCAGGATGTAGCCTTCAATATATAAAAGCAATTATATTGTCAACAGATATGGGGCGGCTAGGTGGTGTAGTGGGCAAGGCACTCGCCACCAACACAGGAGACGCTGGGTTCGAGCCCAGCTCTCGGCATTGCTACCAGCTTGGCTGGTCGCTCATACTAACACAATTGGCAGTGTTAGGGGTGGGAAAGCTGGTGGGTGGGTCCTGGTCGTTGCAAACAGCGACCCCTACAGTTCGGTCGGGGCGCCTGCACAGGGAGGGAAGGATCTGGAGGGAGGTAGTGTGACCTTCCACACGTTACACTCTCCCAGTGAGAGTCCACGCTGCCAGGCTGGCTGCCGGCTGGCTGCACATGTGTCGGAGGAAAGCATGTGATAGTCTCCGGCCTCCCGGACCAACGGTAGTTTTAAATGTAATTGTAGATACAATATTGTAGTTACAATTTCTTTAATTGAATTAACTTAAACTAGAAAAGTAAATACAAACTAAATTAACAATGTAACTTAAGGACAGTTTCCTTCTGAAGCACAACATAAGAAATGTCTCATCCTTCCAGTCGGGACCATTTGGTTCCACAGCTCAAGCAAACCCCCACCAATTGGTACAGGGCTTGTATTTTGGTTTTGCACTTCTCGTTCTTTGTTATGCTATTGCTATGCTATTCTTATGCAAAGACTAGGTGATAGCTGAGTACCGGTACTTAAATACGGACGCCGAGTCGAGTGAAAGTTGTGAACGCATTTTTGTGTGCGAGTACTTCTGCTCAGAAAAGTGCTGGGATGGCGTGGTACCACGTGGCACCACCACTGCACCACTGCATACAACCTAATAAACCAAGGTCCTAAACATTATGCCAATAGCAGTAACCATACCACCAATTAAACAAGAGGGGAAAAAAATACATTTGGAAGAGGATAATTGTCAATAATTGTAAATGTTTAACTTCCACCGTGGAATATTTTCTGAAAATCCGCCTAAAATATATACCTAGGTAAATGGAATATTGCTCCACTTCTACAAGGTCCATTTGCATATTCTTGGTATCTGGGACATCTATGGATCTCATGGAATGTATTCCCAGTGTCAGAAATATTGTGTCTGTTACTAGGCTTGAGTAAATTGTGATGAAACAAAGGAGAATATAAATTATGATTTTTCTTTGCATCTTTGACAGTGAATAACACGCTTTCCTGACAGCCAGCGAGAGAGCGAACTGGAGACGAAATCGCGTGCGAAACTGTCCTGATATGACGCGTCGCATGTCATGGCGAGACTAGCCCAAACCAATCAAATTAACTAGGGGCGTAAACAACTCCTTGGGCGGTAAACAACGCTATTTTTGGACCTTTTCCCTTTGCGCTGCATGTTGAGTGAGTAACGTTAGCTAATCCTTCTAATTTTCAACAAAATGGTATCTAGCAACTACATACGTAACAAATAACATCCTATGTCTACAGCATTGACTCTTTCATCAATCAGGTTGAGGAGTTGAGTGGCTCTATGTCTCAAAACCACTATGCAAGACTATAGCATGTTATGCACAATGCCTATCAAGCAGCAGGACAGAGGCAAGCTTGAGTCCTGATGTGAAAAAGGACTCTTTGTAGGACACGACAGAGGGAGCCCCGCACTCCTAGTCTACTATCCCGGTAAAGGGAAGGTGCAAAAGCAGGGTAGTGGTTCAGAAAGCAGCTGAGGACAATCTGATTTTACATCAGATGGATGTGAAGACAGCCTATCTGCACGCACCCATAGATATGGAGATATCTATGGAACAACCTGAAGGTTACGAAAAGAAAGCGGGAAAGCTAGTGTGCAAGCTAGAAAAATCCATTTACGGCCTGAAACAGTCTGGGCGAAATTGGAACGAGATGCTTCACACATGCCTCATCGAGGATCACTTCCTACAGAATCCAGTAGACCCCTGTGTTTACTCAAGGGAGTCAAAAGAGTCAGGAAAAGTGATAATAGTCATTTGGGTAGATGATTTGATCATCGCAGCAGACAACTCTAGGAACCTAGATCAGGTGAAAGGTATGCTCTCCACCAGGGACGTGCACAGGACTTTAGAGGGGCAGGTGCTCAAAGGCTGAAAAGGGCACTACACTTGTGTGTAAAAATTAACCGAGCATGCATAGCGCGCAAGCACGATTTTTAAGGGCCCTTCTCGGGCGGGGGCCCCCTTTTTATGCTTTTTGGGGGGTTTTGGTAATCAAATATTGAATATTGAACTATAATAATCAGTGCAGGAGCTCACTTATCCTTGAAAGACACTTTTATCACTGACTTAAAAGGCCCATACATCTCCATAAATGTTCAGGGGGGAGGGAATAAGTGCTTACCCTACAGACCCCAATAAGTGCTGTATATTCTGTATTGTTTAATATAAATGCATTTTTTATTCCAATCCCGATTTGTATTTGAGATTCCCAAATCCCATCGGACTTGACTTCTTCGTGTCCCTCAATGAGTGTAATACCAGCATTCAACTGTATGCGCCACAGCGGTCTCTATCATCATCATCATCACTTATTAAAGGAATGTGAATCCCTGCCCACATTCAAAACTGCTCTTAAAGAGCACCTACGGGAGGCTGCAATTCGAAACTGGCCACCGTAAATGCCCAAAACCCCCACCACCTCCTAATAGACAGTCTCCTCCCCACCGCATGTATATATTCCCTCCCCGCCGTATGTATATTTCCCTCCCACCCACCCACCCACTCCTAATGTACAGTCCCCTCCCCATCATATGTATATACTCTGTCAGGATCTAGGGGTAACAGTACTGTATATTTGAATACCGCTTATGTCACAAATGTATCAGTACTAAATACCTATATGTCCCTATGCCATAAATGTCATGTATGTTGTGTATGTCATAAATGTCTATATGAATTGAAAATGGGGGACCCTGATGGAAACAAGACAAACGTCTTTCTCAGGTCTGCATCCCCTTAACAATTGTATGTATTGAGCCGTACTGTATTGTACCCATTCTGCAATCTGTTAAATAAAGTTTTCATTCATTCATTCATACACCACCCACGCTATGCATAAAATATATAGGTCCGCGGAGAGGCACGCTGAGGAGGCCATGCAAACTGCAATGGAATATGGGGCATCTCTCTCTCTTTACCTAATATTTTGATTATATCCTGACATTTTTCAGTTGGAAGGGCAGTCTATATGCGTAACGGTAAAAAAAAATAAAAATCTTTTTTCAAAAAGGACACTTTTTTGATGAGGCTAAAAAAGGCAGGTGCTCAAGCACCCCTTGGCCTCTATGTGTGCACGTGCCTGCTCTCCACCAGATTCAAAATGAAAGACCTTGGCAGGTTAAAGCATTTCCTAGGCATGGACTTTGAGCAGTCAGAAAATTGTGTAACAGTATCCCAGAAGAGATATGTGGAAAAGATCCTGAAACGTTTTGACATGCAGGAATGTAGAACAAGGGAAACAACATGTGATCAGAAACTTGATTATCAGGAGGGTGCTCAGAAACTGACAGATGTAAAAATGTACAGGGAAGCCGTGGGTAGCCTCATCTACTTAACAACATGTACCCGCCCTGACCTATGTTTTGTAGTGAGTAAGCTGTCACAGCACTTTGCTGATCCCACAGAGGAACACTGGATCACGGTAAAACATGTTTTTCGTTATCTCAAAGGTACCAGTGGCGGCTCTGCCACTAGGGGCGCACGGGCGCCGACCCACCTGCAGGTGACCTGCTGTTAAATCAGAGAAGAAGAAAATAAAACGTTTTAGTTTTTTGTTTTATAGCCCTATAAATAATATAAACATGTTTAAAATGAATAATATTTACTCATTTTAAGTATGTTTGTATTTCCAATGCACAATATAACGTTATTATCGCAATTAAAAAACACTCGTTTTCCTGAGCCGGAAGTGACATCACGTTTTTTTTATTTTTTAAATTTTTTCGTATTTCTCGGCCCGGGCTAGACTCGATAGCGCTCTGAGTGCGCGTCACAGTTTGATCGCTGTATCCGTCACAGCCAATCAGTGCATAACGCGTTGTGCGTTGAAATATGACTATTATGTTGGAATCCGGGCGCGATTTGAAGCGGTCTAGCCAGTAGCGTCAAGAATTTCTGTAGCCGCATTTCGCGGAGACGCTCTCTGATTGGCCGACGCCAGTATTTTTTTCCGTAGCAGAATTTCACAGAGACGATCTCTGATTGGCCGAATCCAATTTCTAATGTTCCAATTCTAGGTTATTCCTAGGTTGGTCGGTGGAGATAGTTGTGTTGTTGTGAGAATGATGCAGGCAGCTGTTTGTCTTAGACGAGCGTGCCGTGACTGCAAGTTCTTTAGACTGTTAAGCTTAGGCACTCTTTCAAAGTTGGTTAAGGTTAGAGTTTGTCTTAGAGCATGGCGATAGAACGCCAGGTAGTTTGCAGTCTGTTCGAGCGGAAATGGACAAAGGAATGTACTTGTGTTGTGCTAACAAGCTAACACTTGGCTAACAAGCTATATGGCGGATGCAGTCTGGAGACAGTGGACAGTGGTCTGGAATACATCAACAGTGGATTATACACGTTTATCAAGCTCTCCTGCCCTGGACGTTTCAACTAAACAGTGAGTCTCTCTCTCTCTCTCTCTCTCTCTCTCTCTCTCTCTCTCTCTCTCTCGTTCTCTCTCTCGCTATACACAGCTGTCTCCGCAAAATGCGGCTACGGAAAAAAAAGTATTGACTGTGCTTGCTGAGACGATAATTAATAGGCTAGCGATTCAAAACGCGCTGCTGTGTTGTGAACTATAACATTAATTTAGCTGCTGCTGATGCATAATGAATGAATGGTGAGTTGTTTAAAATGACAACATACATGTGTTAATTATTTGATTTGATTGATCCGAGAGACAGAGAGAGATTGCTCCAGAGCATCTCAGAGCATTACATTTTCAACTCGACCTATTAACGTGAACTGCGAACCACAAGGCACCAGCGGCAGCGGCCGCCACTGAAAGGTACAGTAGATAAACTACTTTGTTTCAGAAAGAGCAGCGGAAGCTTAGGGCTTAAAGCCTACAGTGATGCAGACTGGGCTGCTGACATTACAGATAGAAGGAGTACAACTGGATACTGTGTTAGTTTAACACAAACAGCTCACTGGTTTCATGGAAAACAAAGAAGCAGCCCACAGTGGCACTGTCAACTTGTGAGGCCGAATACATGGCCCTGGCCATGATGATTCAGGAGTGTATTTATCTGGAACAACTGCTCGGAGGGATGGATAGCTATGTATATATGAAAACTGTTGTTTATGAGGACAACCAGGGTACTATTGCCATTGCGAAAAACCCTGTATGTCGACAGAGGTGTAAGCATATGGATATAAAGTACCATTTCATCAGATCTGTCATCAGAGAAGAAAGGATGACACTGGTTTATTGTCCAACAGATGACATGGTAGCAGACGCTATGACGAAGCTTGAAACTGAGGAGATTTGCAGAGGTCATGTTTGGTGTGTAAATATTGACTGCCATACTCTTTTTGATGTTCTAAGACTGTATTATTTTATTTGTAAATTGTTTTGAAGAGTTCATACAGTGTACTAAGTAACCATAAGTGGGAGTGTTGAATCTAGAGGGTGTATGTATGGTTGTAACTAACTGTAACTGTCCTCTACTGCTCCCATGACTGCATATATATCTGTGTCCACTGGAGGGCACTATAGGCGGAGCTTCTACAGTCTACGCCAGGTTGGGAGTATATAAGACTCGGCTCCCTCCTACCTTTCCTTCTTCCCACAAATGCCTCTCCCGGACAAGAACACACATGAGCTGTTGTGGTATGAGTCAATGTGAATAAAACGCTGCCAGCAGAGCAAGGCCACATACGGAAACCATGCCTCATGTACAGATTATTGTCGCCCCATAGCCATTTCTGTTAACATAGTCTACGAACAGGTTGAAAAGTACCTAGCGGAAAAAATCGAATCTACGAATTCCAATCTGGCTTCAGAACATCCCACTCCACTGACACATGCCTTCTCTATTTGAACGACCACATCAAACAAGAGGTGGATGCGGGAAAATACTGCGGCATGGTCATGCTGGACCTACAAAAAGCCTTCGACACTGTCAATCACTCCATTCTGATTGACAAGCTAAAAGCAATTGGTTTTGATAGTCTATCAGTGAGCTGGATGCAATCCTACCTGGAGGGGAGAGAACAGATGGTGGAGGTAAACGGCACCCTATCCCCCCCCCCCCCCTCACAGTGAGCTGTGGTGTTCCACAAGGAAGCATACTAGGACCGCTACTGTTCCTAATTTATGCAAATGACATGTCGTCAGCTTGTGACTGCAACTTGTTCTTGTTCGCAGACGACTCAGCCCTGCTGGTCTCTGACAAGAACAAGTTACAGGTTGAAAAAACCCTCAGCTCGGATCTAGGCAAAATCTGCATATGGCTCGCTGATAACAAACTATCATTACACATGGGCAAAACAGAGTCCATTCTCTTCGGTTCAAATAACAAACTCAGCAAGACCGACGGCTTCTCAGTTACAGTGGGTGACAATATTGTCACAAGGAAAGATGAAATTACCTACCTGGGTTCCATCCTAGAGGCTAATCTTTCCTGTGACAAAATGGCATCCAATGTAATAAAAAAAGTCAACCAACGAACTCGATTCTTGTACCGGATCTCCTCTCTGGTAAACAAGAATACCCTGAAGACTCTGGCAGGAGCACTCATTCAAGGGTACTACGACTATGCTTGCACCTCATGGTACCATCTCAAAACAAACTGGTCAGACTACTGCTTGACCTTACTCCTAGAACCCACCTCACCCCTGCTGCCCACTTTGACAACCTAGGATGGCTTAGAATAGACGACAGAGTACAGCAACTTGCAATGGGCCTGGTCTACAAGATACACTACACGACCAAGGTACCCATGTAGCCTACATGTCAAAATACTTCCCAAAGGTCACTGAATACCACGATCACAACACCAGAGGGAGCTCCACAAATCATGTTAAACCCAGATTCGGCTCAAACAAGGGACTAAACACGTTTCGCAATTATGCCACGTCTATGTGGAACGCCCTACCCAAAGCTGTAAACTTTAAAGGAATGTGAATCACTACCCACTTTCAAAACCACTCTCAAAGAACACCTACGGGGGACTGCAATTAGATTGTAAATGTCCTAACCCAACCCCCTCCAATGTACAGTAAATTACCAAGTATGGTTTTGTCAATATTCCAATGTACAGTTTTGCTTGTACAGTTGTACAGTGTTCCCCACCCACCCCTCCTACCCCCCCCCACCCCTCCTACCCAACCCCCCACCCCCCCCCCACCCCACCACCTCCAATGTACAGTCCCCCCCCCCACCCCCCCAACCCGCGTGATTACATATGCACGCCGCATTTCTCGGAGATGCTCTCTGATTGGCCGACGCTTGTTTCTACACTGGTTAAGTTTAGGCACTCTTCAAAGTTGGTTAAGGTTAGAGTTTGTCTTAGAGCGTGACGGCAAGTTCTTTCGACAGTTAAGCTTAGGCACTCTTTCGAAGTTGGTTAAGGTTAGAGTTTGTCTTAGAGCATGGCGATAGAATGGCAGGTAGTTTGCAGGCTGTTTGACGAGGAAATGGGCAAAGACACAGCTCGTCACGGATTGGGCAAACGCGTCAGTGGCCAATCAGAGAGCGTCAGTCAGTGCGAATCAGAGAGCGTCTCCGAGAAATGCGGCGTGCATATGTAATCACGCCCCCAACCCCACGCCACCTGCCTACCCAACCTCCTCCAATGTACAGTTTCTACGTCAAATGTATATACTCTCTTTTCTGGACTCTTTTTGTATCACAAACAGTAGGCTACTGTATTTGCAAATCTGGTATGTCATAAATGTATAGATGTAGCAGTACTGTCTATCTGTATGTCATGTATGTAATATAATTATGTTATGATGAATTGAAAATGGGGGACCCTGATGTAAAGAAGACGAAAGTCTTTCTCTGGTCTGCATCCCCTTAACAATTGTATGTATTGAGCAGCTGTAAGTAAGTACTGTACCCACTCTGCAATCTGTTAATAAAGTTTTCAATCAATCAATCAATTGCATGCTGTTCTAGGCGGAAATGGGCAAAGACACAGGCGTCACGCGATTGGGCGCACATGTCACATGACCAGAAACGTCAATGGCCAATCAGAGAGCGTCTCCGCAAACTGCGGCTACGAAAAAGAATCACGCCGAAATAACACCTCGTGTTGGAGGTAGCCACACCCCATATCAGAGTGGCAGCGAGGCGCAGGTCATGCGGCCACACAGACCAGTACAGGCCCCTTTCCAACTTGAGACACAGACCGGAGAGCACTCCGAGCCTCGCGAATAAATACATTAATAAAAGTTAGCTAACAACACGACTCCAATACAAGAATATATCTGAATAATCGGTAAGACATCTGCATTTTCTTAATAGTGTTTTTAATTCCTATGTTCCTAAATGTGCATTCAAAAGTGCACGGATTTATAATGGAGTTACCACAATGACCACAGCCGCATTAGGCCTGTTGTAAAACAAATGATAAATAAATCCTCACAAAATAACACGTAGGAAATAACTTAAACACTTGTGTATGAATGTTTATCATTATTTTAATTAATGAATTAACCAGTTATTTTAATACTTAATAAGCTACAAAAATGCATTTAGAGGGGCACATGCTTTTAACGGCAACATTGACCACGGCAGCAGCAGGCGTATTGCAAAACAAATTGAGCATTGACATTTCGAAAAACGACAGTAGGCTACCCAGCGAATTCTAGCTTCCTGCAAGCAAATGACTTGTGTATGAATGAATGAATGAATGAATGAATGAATGAAAACTTTATTTAACAGATTGCAGAATGGGTACAATACAGTACGGCTCAATACATACAATTGTTAAGGGGATGCAGACCTGAGAAAGACATTTGTCTTGTTTCCATCAGGGTCCCCCATTTTCAATTCATATAGACATTTATGACATACACAACATACATGACATTTATGGCATAGGGACATATAGGTATTTAGTACTGATACATTTGTGACATAGGCGGTATTCAAAAATACAGTACTGTTACCCCTAGATCCTGACAGAGTATATACATATGATGGGGAGGGGACTGTACATTAGGAGGGGGTGGGTGGGTGGGAGGGAAATATACATACGGCGGGGAGGGAATATATACATGCGGTGGGGAGGAGACTGTCTATTAGGAGGTGGTGGGGGTTTTGGGCATTTACGGTGGCCAGTTTCGAATTGCAGCCTCCCGTAGGTGCTCTTTAAGGGCGGTTTTGAATGTGGGCAGGGATTCACATTCCTTTACAGCTTTGGGTAGGGCGTTCCACATTGTTGTGGCATAATTGCAAAACGTGTTTAGTCCCTTGTTTGAGCCGAATCTGGGTTTAACATGATTTGTTGAGCTTCCTCTGGTGTAGTGGTTGTGGTATTCACTGACCTTTGGGAAGTATTTTGACATGTACATGGGCACCCCGGTCGTATAGTGTATCTTGTAGACCAGGCCCATTGCAAGTTGCTGTACTCTGTCGTCTACTCTAAGCCATCCTAGGTTGGCAAAGTGGGCAGGGGTGAGGTGGGTTCTGGGGTTCAGGTCAAGTAGTAGTCTGACCAGTTTGTTTTGTGATGTTTGCAATTTTGTTTTAAGCGCCTTTGAGGTGCTTTGGTACCATGAGGTGCACGCATAGTCATAGTACCCTTGAATGAGTGCTCCTGCCAGAGTCTTCAGGGTATTCTTGTTTACCAGAGAGGAGATCCGGTACAAGAATCTAGTTAGTTGGTTGACTTTTTTTATTACATTGGATGCCATTTTGTCACAGGAAAGATTTGCCTCTAGGATGGAACCCAGGTAGGTAATTTCGTCTTTCCTTGTGACAATATTGTCACCCACTGTAACTGAGAATCCGTCGGTCTTGCTGAGTTTGTTATTTGAACCGAAGAGAATGGACTCTGTTTTGCCCATGTGTAATGATAGTTTGTTATCAGCGAGCCATATGCAGATTTTGCCTAGTTCCGTGCTGAGGGTTTTTTCAACCTGCAATTTGTTCTTGTCAGAGACCAGCAGGGCTGAGTCGTCCGCAAACAGGAACAAGTTGCAGTCACAGGCTGACGACATGTCATTTGCATAAATTAGGAAGAGTAGCGGTCCTAGTATGCTTCCTTGTGGAACACCACAGCTCACTGTGAGGGGGGGGGATAGAGTACCGTTTACCTCTACCATCTGTTCTCTCCCCTCCAGGTAGGATTGCATCCAGCTCACTGATAGGCTATCAAAACCAATTGCTTTTAGCTTGTCCATTAGAATGGAGTGATTGACAGTGTCGAAGGCCTTTTGTAGGTCCAGCATGACCATGCCGCAGTATTTGCCAGCATCCACCTCTTGTTTGATGTGGTCGTTCAAATAGAGGAGGCATGTGTCAGTGGAGTGGGACGTTCTGAAGCCAGATTGGAATTCGTAGATTAGGTTTTTTTCCGCCAGGTACTTTTCGACCTGTTCGTAGACTATTTTCTCCATGACTTTCGAGATGGAGGTAAGAATAGAAACAGGGCGGTAGTTGCCTGGGTCTAATTTGCTGCCCTTTTTGTGTAGAGGGGTCACTCTCGCAATTTTGAAGTCCTTGGGGACGTGCCCCTGTCTTATAGAGAGGTTTATTATGTGTGTGATGACTGGGGTGATGGCGGCTGCTGCGTCTCTGAGGAATTTGGAGGGGATGTTGTCATGGCCAGTGGCCTTGTTAGGTTGGAGGGCGCTCAATTTTTTGAGTACCTCATCGGTTGTTACCATTTCAAGTTTGAAGTCGTCTTTGTGGACCCCTAGGTTTTTGTAGTATGCTACTATGTGTTCTACCCCATAATGCCCTGAGTGGGAGGGTAGTTTGTTTACCAGTGTTGTGGCTATGTTTGTGAAGAAGATGTTTAAGTAATTGGCTACATCCAGCTTGTCTGTGATGAGCGTGTTGTCCGTCTTTATGTTTATGTTTGAGAATCTGGTTTTAAGTTTTTTACTGCAGCCTAGTTGATTATTGAGTAATTTCCAAAGTTTGCGGGGTTTGTTTTTGTTTTCCTCAGTTTTGTCGTTTTTTTGCGGTTCTGATCATGGTGTTTACGTCATTTCTTAGTCTGTTTCTTTGGATTTTTAGTTCAACCACATGGGCTTGGAGTTCACTGTTTGAGCTTTTGGAAAGCTTTGTCTGACTTTTATGAAGTTCAGAGCATTTTTTGTCTCTGGTTTTCATAGCGGCCAGTATTTCAGTGTGCATCCATGCCTCAGCGCGATTTTTAACCCTGGTGGTTCTTATCGGTGCCATGTTGTTGAGTATTGCTGTGAATTTGGTTTTGAATCCAAGCCATGCTTCTTCAACCTGTGTACCACTGAGCTCATCTGACCAGTCCAAGCTCCCCAGTTCTAGGTTAAAGGCCTCTCTAGAGTAAGTTTTGAGGTCTCTAGATGTGACTGTTTTGTGACAGCCGGCCTTCTGTTTTAGCTTTTTGCGGGTACAGAAAATCATATAATGATCACTTAACCCGCATGCTATCACCCCTTTACTGGAGATCATGGACTTGTCAGAGGTCAAAATGAGGTCAATGGTGGTTTGTGTCGAATCGCATACCCTTGTGGGTTGTGTGATTAGCTGGCTGAAACCGTGCAGGTCAGAAAATCTACTGAAGGCCTTGAAGACGGGTGCTGATTTACGCAGCATATCCGTGTTCCAGTCCCCAATAAGAATTTTTTCTACCCCCTCCACCCCAGCTAAACACCCATCAAGTGTGTCATAAAAGCCACTCTGTTCTGGTGGTCTATAGATTGTGCCTACTAGTACTGGTTTCGCCCTGTCTAATAAGATTTCAATCCAAACAGTTTCAATTTCATCATGGTTAAGGTCAGTACGGTTGATGTATTTGGTATCCTTGTGTATATACACACAGACGCCACCTCCATACTGGTTCCTATCCCTCCTGACTATTGAGTAGTTTTCAATTTCAATCTCTGGATCCTGTACAGATGAGTCTAATTTTGTTTCTGTGAAACACAATATGTTAGCCTTACCGTTTAAAAACAACTGTTTGATTTCAGCCAGTTTAGGTCTCAGGCTATTTGTATTTAGATGAAATATGTGAAGTCCATTTTTGCTTGTAATAAGATTGACGTCGTCACAGTTGTATGAATTCTTTTTATTTCACGGGATACTCTACCACAAAACTGAACGTTATTGGCATATATTGGAGCGCAGTTAGTGTGTACCTTTTGTGAAAATTCTAGCAACAACCCGCGTTACAAACTGATTTAAAATGGCGGAGCCATATCCATTATTATAATGGAACTGTACATACAGTATAGATTTCATTCTCGGTTCTTCAGTGCATGCCTGGAGATACTAAATCCAAATTGAACTCTGCCATTTGAAAGAGAAGATTTGGCCCGATCTATAGATGTGCGAGTTGGCTATAATAAGGTAATTATAGGCCTGGTATTCTATATTCTATAATAATATTTCAAATAGCATGTGTCCGGATGGCAGAATTCAGTACTATATCTACAAAACCTTCTGTTTAATCATCTTCCCTTTATTTATTTGCTTAGATTTAGTTAGACACATGATCTCAAGAAGGTGCTGAACAAGCTCAATGGCAGTTTTTCATGTCTGGTCATTTTAGCATGCACTGTCAAAGATGCCCAAAAAAAACATCATTTATATTCTCCTTTGTTTCATCACAATTTACTCAAGCCTAGTAACAGACACAATATTTCTGACACATGAGATCCATAGATGTCCCTAGATACCAAGAACATGCAAATGGGCTTAGTTAGGCGGATTTTCAGAAAATAGGGCTAGGGCTTAACAGGTTAATATTGTCTCTTGCATATTGTATAACGTTTATATTTTTAGGCATAGGGTTAGCAGCCTTAGCGGTAGGATGTGGTTGGTGTAAGCTTAGAATAAAATAGATAGGTGGAAATGCGTCGACAATATTGACGGAAACGATATAGCCGCAAATATATAATATATAACGACATTGTTGCAAATGAGGGCATGCCCTCAATGATCTTCGAGTATAAAGAAAGCACCAGTGGTGCAAAAGTCCCTTATGATCATTACATCCATTAAAACAGTGGCAAAATTCAATTATATAAGGGTTATCATCCTATATTTCATACCTTCTCAACAAAAGTGCTATAGCATACTGTAAATACATCATAATGAATAAAAAGCAATGCCTACATCTTTTCATAAAGTGGCCTACAAATTCATCCAAATAAATAAACGGTAAGTAATTATCTGTCTGTTATCAGTCTGCCTGCCGAAATAAGACTGCCCCCCTCCTCCTGAAAAGTGTGTCATCCTCACCCTTTGCAATCATGAGTTAGAAGGGGGGGCAGTCTTATTTCGACAGGGCCACGCAGGCAGGGCTCTGTACAGTGTGAGCATTTCACTCGCATTTGCCCCTAAAAATATGTGTGCGAGAACCGGAAAAATAATTTACATGCACAATGTGCGAGTGAAGATTACGACTTCGGTAGTGCTTTTTTGCTCTGCAGCTAATCGTTCAAGAACTACAAGTCCCACATTCCACAAGCCGCATAAACGTTCCAATCACAGTAGAGTTTCCCGTGGTGACGCCACTGGGTTCAAGCGAGAGAAAGGAATTGAGAACACAGTACACTGCTGGAAAAGAAAGTAACGTTAATAATTGTGTTAATTTGACCACTAGTACTAGTTTTATAGGTACATTCAATTTCGCAATGATAGAACTTCAAAAGTTTTCTATGCCGCCATTTCATTAATTCCATTGCTGTCACATTGCTCTCGTGGAGCTAGTTATTTTGGGAAAGAAAACCGAATGTATTATTTTTATGTTGTACTTGTAGTAGGTACACAATGGGTCTCATTCTCATTCTGCATTTTTTCATTTAGGAGCACATATACTCCTTGGGGAAAAGGTTATCGTAGAGCCCTTTCCGTGTTTTGGTACAGTTGTGCTCACATTTGCAATCGTTCCGTGCCCGGGGATGCTGAGGGTGCTTTCACACTAGGCATCATGATCCGGGACCGTTTCCAAGCACGATTGCCCCAAAAGTAGTGCAGTGAGAACGCTGCGTTCCATCCCAGGGGATGGATAACCGTTCCGTGTCCGGGACCATTTGAAAAGGTGGTTTGGGGAACGAATCAGCGTCTCGGGAACGGAACGGAGGCAACCGTTCCTAATGAGAAAACGCCCTGATTCGTTCCCCAGGCCACCTTTTCAAGTGGTCCCGGACATGGAACGGTTATCCGTCCCCGGGGACGGAACGCAGCGTTCTCACTGCACTACTTTTGGGGCAATCGTGCTCGGAATCGGCCCTGGATGCCTAGTGTGAAAGCACCCTTACAATTTTATGGTTCAAATTGTATTTCGGGACTGTTCCGGGGTGGTGGTGAAAGCGGTTAGTCTGTAGCCCTGACTTGTGCTGTATTTTGCTGTTTTCATTGGTGAGTGTACTGTTACTAAGTCTAGCAAATTTGTGTGTTTACAGTTTCTACCCAGGCCAGGAGTGATCTGCACAGCTGGGTCAGGTACTCTTTGTGGCCATAATGACTGAGCGCTACTCTGACTACATTAAGGCATCAAATATGCGAAGGAAGTCGAGGACCATAGTCAAGAAACTTTTACAATCGCACTCTGCAAATATGCACACACAAGCTCCTGATCCTGCTCAAAGTGGTTATCAACTTCCTGATTTTGTTAAACAAGAATTGATAGATGCTGAATGCACAGCAGTTGGTGGATATGAGGCCTATCCTGAGACAGTGGGTGACCGATCGCTCATCGGTCCTTCAGCTACCACCAGATCACCCATCGGTCCTCCAGCTACCACCAGATCACCCATCGGTGCTCAAGCTACCACCAGATCACCCATCGGTCCTTCAGCTACCACCAGATCACCCATCGGTCCTCCAGCTACCACCAGATCACCCATCGGTGCTCAAGCTACCACCACACCTAGCTCTAGCCTGGCAACAACCCATACCCGGCCCATGGTAACCAACCAATGTGATCGTAAGTGTTCTACAGCAATTATCACTAAACAGCTGATCTCATTCAAAGTGTTGCATCTGTCTCACACAAGTAATAGTTCCGCCCACCAACATGTCTAAGGTAGTGGGTGTGTAGTGGGCAGTAGACGCGAAGCCGATACTGAAGTAGCCTTAAAGGGGAACTCCACTTTTTTTGGAAATTAGCTTATTTAACATCTTCCCTGGAGTTAGACAAGAAGATGCATACCTTTTTTGTCTCTGTGCGTGCATTTTAGCTTTGGGAATAGACGCTCCGTTAGCATAGCTTAGCTTCATCACTGGAAGTGAGGCAGGACAGTAGCCTTACAGTGCCTTACAGTGTATTGCAAGGTCTGACATTGACCAAACTTGATATGCATGACCTTGGTGGGCTCTAGGTCAACTCCTGAAAAGGGGGTCAATGTCAGACCTTGCAATCAAAAGTTAGGGGGCGCACTGAAATTATGGCAAGGGTTATTAGCCCCCTAACTTTGATTGCAAAGTCTGACATTGACCCCCTTTTCAGGAGTTGACCTAGAGCCCACCAAGGTCATGCATATCAAGTTTGGTCAATGTCAGACCTTGCAATACACTGTAAGGCACTGTAAGGCTACTGTCCTGCCTCACTTCCAGTGATGAAGCTAAGCTATGCTAACGGAGCGTCTATTCCCAAAGCTAAAATGCACGCACAGAGACAAAAAAGGTATGCATCTTCTTGTCTAACTCCAGGGAAGATGTTAAATAAGCTAATTTCCAAAAAAAGTGGAGTTCCCCTTTAAACCTGCATGCTTTTTTTTAATGGCCAGCAGGGGGCACCTCCACTGGTTGCAAGAATTAGTCAGATTGCATGCAAGTCAATTGGAAAATGACCCTACTTCTCACTTGATGTATGACCTTAGTAAACCATTTCCTGATGAGTTTATGGCCTTAATCACTAGTTTATAGTCTTCTTCAATACAGCATGGTGTAGGGCTGGACGATATAACGATAAATATCGCGATATATTTTAATAATCAATATCGAATATCAAAAAAAAAAAAAAAAAAAAAAAAAAATATATATATATATATATATATATATATATATATATATATATATATATATATATATATATATATATATATATATATATATATATATATATATATTTATTTTTTTGTGACCTGCAACAGGGCAGTTTTAAAACCAGAGACAGTGGACAGACTTGTCTTTCTTGCCTGCAACTTAAAGTAATGGCTTTGCTTGTCCAAATGACAATACTGACCAAATTGAGATTTATTTTTCTCTTGTCCATTTATTTTGTTTGCTTTCTAATTTAAAATACAGTTTGAAACCGTCTGTACACAGTAGGCTATGTGTGCTAGCAGAACTAGACTCCAGTCACGAGTCACGGTGCACATGTGCGGTGGTTTGTCCACCAAAAAAGCGCCAAAAGATTGAAAATAAACTAGCAGAGCCAGAACTGTTCAACTCCCCTGGAGCCACAGCCAGCAGAGAAGCCGGTTTACTTTCGCTTTTAAACCAGCTGCAGCCTGAGAACTGGAGTGTGAGGGGATGTAACACTAAAGATGGCGGCAATGACAAAGAATTGCTGCAAAATAAACATACATCTGTTGTTTAAAAAAAAGAAAAAAAACGTTTTTTTTTTAAATACTTATAACAATTTGATAATTATCGATATTGAGAAATATGATAACATTATCATATCGTTATCGCGATATGATTTTTTTCCATATCGCCCAGCCCTAGCATGGTGTTCATTTAGGAAATTATGGTCCAGTGGGAGGGGGGGACGTTGACACGAAAGAGGGAACCATTTGACTTTATTGTAGTGATGTTACTGTGTTTCCAGATCTCAGATATTAACTTGGTAAGTGTGTGTATGTTTTTTACAGCAATTCTCTGTGAGATTTTAACGGCTTTGAAAACCATTAAGCAGCAAAACCAAATGATTTTGCTACAACTGCAAAGTACTAATCGCAGAGCAGCAGCGGAGGTCCCAGATGTGTCTGGCCTTCCAATTACGACTCTGGATGACTTGGATACCCTTGAGGAGCGCTGCCAGGAGGATGATTATAGGCAACAACTGGTAGGTGAAAATGTATGTATTTGTGGAATTGACATTTGCTGAGACCTTTGACCTATGGCCCTCCCTTTTTCAATAAAGATGTCATACATATGGTGTCATTAAAGTGATACTGACATCAAAATGGTACTTTTCCCATTTATAATCAATGTTACTACTTGGAATATTATCATGGAGACTTTTAGTAGCCCTAAAATCTGATTTATGGCCACACGACATTTATCTTGGATTTAGTTTTGATTTACCATTGGGGGGGAAAAAATCATGGGTGTGTCCGTATTGGGGGGGAGGGGGGGGGGGCTATAAAGCCCCCCACTACCATTAATGTCATTCTGACAGTGCCACATTTCAGCACACTATCTGAAGGCATGAGGCAGTGAACTTGAAGCTATCGGTGTACGACAAGCGGTTCTCCCCAACAATGGAATGGGAAGATTCTCTTATGGCAGCCTTCGACATGGGTTTTCATAAAAAGTTGCTACTGTACCGAAATAGATAGACCCCAGACTAGGGGTGGACGGTATGGTCTAAAATTTATATCACGGTATAATTTGAAGCATAGACGGTAACGGTATATATCACGGTATCAGTGTTTCCGTTAGAATAATTTTTTTTGCCTGATAGGCAGGCTATATAAAGAATGACATCCTCAAGGCATGTAGATTTATAATATTTTAACTTAAAACTAGGTTACTTTTGCGTATAAAGTCATTATATTCCAAATAAAATAAGTCCAGAGTCCGTGCTGCTCCCATTGCAAACAGCGGGCTGGATGCTGGATTTTGCTAGAAGCATATGTAGCTGCAGAGCCAGCGGCGCTTTCAGGTCTGGTCACAGCTTTCAGCCGTTGGGTGGGGGGGCGCTGTTGAGCGGGCCTGTGAGACCTGAAAGCGCCGCTGGCTCTGCGGCTCTGCAGCTGCATGCTATTCGCAAATCCACTGCTGCAGCCGTCCTCCCGTCCTCTCGTTATCATAACACTACACGCATATCATAATGTTTACAGCAAACTGTAGTTGATCACCAGGTATGTTTTATTAACGTAGAATAATTCATATAAGAAAAACGATAAGGACATCTCTTACCTTTCTCCACTGGTTAAAAATGCCAGGAACTGAAATTGAAACTTGCTGTGCGCCGCGGTGATATGTGTTTATTATGAAATGACAATTGCGTGTTGACACGCCCACTGCGCGAAGCCTCCTAAATAACTTTTTCCAGTTTGCACATATCTATTATCTATGACTAATTCTATCTATTTTTAGGGGCAAATGCGATTGAAATAGTCGCGCTGTGGTTACATGACGTCATTGCTATTTTAGAGCTGCTCTACCGGTTACACGGTATAGTCAAAATCCATACCGTAGAGCAAATTAATACCGTTTATACCGTATACCGTTTATACCGTCCACCCCTACCCCAGACCATGCATGAGACGTCAACTTCTCCCCCACGGTAACAAAACGAATTATAATCTCAACTCCTTTCCTCACACTGGCGGTTCTCCGGTTGCTTAGTAAGAATGGTGCTCCCTGGGTCACAATCAGTTGAAAACCCCTGCTCTAGTCCTATAAGTGGTTGCATCACTAATATTGTTCATATTTGGTTACTTGATCATGATTAAAGGGCTACTTCTACGCACTAGGCCTTATGCTTTTTCTTATTCTTTTTTTTTGCTATCATGAATATGATCAGTTTCCAATTTTGTCTACCTATGGTGGTAATGTTCTTATGTTGGTCCACCACTCCTGAATGAAGTGTAGAGGAAACTAAACAATTTTGTCTTTCAGATCCTTTATTTTGGGATAGCGGGGGGATTGACGATAAAGGAAACGGTTTGGAGGATTATGGCTAAACTAATGACAAACCAGCTGGCCAAGCAAATTAACTGGATTGGGGCAAATGGCAAGCAGGCCTTCGAGCCACTTGCCATTAAAGATGTCGTCCTGAGTACGTTTTGCTTTATTATTATATGGTTTCTTAATCTTCTAAAGGAATAGTTCAACATTTTGGGTAATATGCTTATTTGCTTTCTTGACTAGAGTTGAGGAGATTGATACCATTCATGTCTGTATGCTTTAAATATGAATTGGCAGGGAAATGTACGTGGATCACATTTTCAGGCCGGAGAAATCACATCTTTGATTTATTTGAGCTCTGAGCCGATGTAACTCTCTTCCATCACTCTGACCGATTCTGCGCTGCCTCCTCTCATAAAACACTTACAGAGCATCTGTTGGATGAGTGTATCAAGAAAGCATAAAATAAATTTAAAAAATATTTTTTTTAAAGTCAAATGAAATTTTCTTGTCTCTTCCATTTTTTTTTTTTTTTTAGGGTCCGTGAGATGCAATGGGGTCACTAAAAGTGCATCTAATGCAGACATAGAAAAATATGTCAAAAGGTGGCTGCAGCTTGCATCAGACAGAGATGGAGGAAGGAGAGAGCGGGCCTTGAGACAAAATCATTCATAGTAAGTTGTGGTCTGTCTGTGTACAGTTGAGGTCAGACGTTTACATACACTTACTGAATGTTGAAGTCATTAAAACTACATTTTTAACCACTCCACATATTTCATGTTGGCAAACTAGTGTTGGCAAGTCAGTTAGGACATCTACTTTGTGCATGACACAAATAATCTTTCCAATAATTGTTTACAGATGGATTATTTCACTTATAATAGCCTACACTATTTCTCAATTTATTGATTTATCACGGTGATGACTGTATTGAAAAATCCACTGTGGCACAAAACCACACCGGTGATGACTATGACACCAGTGTACCGCCCACCCCTACCATCTGTCTGTCCATCTAACTGTATCTAACTAACGGTGTATCTAACTAACTGTATCTGTCCCCTCCCCCTACTTTTCTCTATCTTTCTATCTATCCATCTCTTAGGCCCACTGGACCTTGAGCACATGGTACCCTGACAGTTCATGGCCTGTTATGTTTTATGGCCGTTTATATGGGTTCCTACATACTCATGTATGCACATGTATGATATGTATTTGAAGAATTATACTTTAAAGCAAATATTTTGATATTCCTAAAGGAGATGTTTCATAAGGTTAAACCTGATTGGCAAACCAAAGCCAACTACTTCACAGAAAACTACATTTTGTAAATTTGTCACAAAAAAAGAGATCATTGTGCTCAGATTACAGTAGGTATATTGCCACTTTGTGTTAAGATTGGCATGTGTGCTGCTTTGAAAAAATAAACTCATATTGTCCAATGTGTGACCTAAGGTTAATATAGATATAGTTACTACTAGTTAGTTAGTTGACTAGTTAGTACTATAGTTGTGAATTTGAGGATTTTCTTTTTTTTTACTTGTTTTGAATAAATGTTTAAATATAATCTATTCATGGTGTAATTTTGTACTGGAAAAAGTAGCATGCATGTATGGGGGTAAGCTGTTACTTTACTTGATATTTGAGCTTCACTGCAGAATGATGTATATTGTGTACAATGTGCAGAGTTTGACACTAGGCTGTTTCACATTCATCTGCTAACTGATGTGGAAACACTGAAGCATCCAGGTCACATACACTGAGAATATACTTCAGTGAGGTAGGAGACAGCAGCTAAACTTCTGGATTTTTCAATGAGGGACATGCCAATACTGCATTGGTAAAGGAAAGGGTCCTTAAATAATATGTGGTTTTTGTATTACTAATCAACCATTTCCTACTGTATTTACGGTAATGTATGGTCATAGGCAGATAGTGGGGTAGCTCTGGCAGAATACTGGGCCAATGCTGGCAGTGTCGGCTAGGCTTTGGCAGCTGGTCCCGACCCAGTATAGGCTAAGTCTGCTATTTTTATTGGGGTGATTCTGGCCCAATGCTGGCAGTGTCGGCTAGTCTTCGGCAGCCGGACCTGGCCCAGTGTACTTGGGCCTGGGGCGTACTACATGCCAGGCCCTGACTTGAAATCCCCAGGGGAAGCGGAAGAGAGGGCGGCCTAAGAACACCTGGAGGCGGGACACTGAGGCGGAGCTCAAGAGACAAGGAACCAGCTGGGGGGAGGCAGAAAGGACGGCCCAAAGCTGTGTTGGATGGAGAATAGTCATAGACGGCCTATGCTCCATTGGGAGCGATGGGCCTAAGTAAGTATAATGTAGTACAAAAGAAAAAAACAGCTTAGAATCCAGAAGATTGATAATAGTCATTTGCAAATATCATTCCTTTATAAATTTTTTCTTTTAAATAGAGCAATACTTCTGCTTTCCTTTTATCTTCTAGCCCATTCCACACAGTTACTCCATAGGATGATATGCACCTGCTCCTGAGATTGGTGCGAGCATAACTCTTATCAAAGTTGCATTTACCTCTCAAATTATATCCCTTACCCCTCTATAAATAATGATGAGTGAAGATGTCCTCCAGTAAGAATCCAACAGCAAAATGAGAGGCTGAGACCGAAATTGAGACATATAGGAATATAAACCCATACAAACCCTCCCAACACTGCTATAATTCCTTATCGATGTTCAACATATAGGAATATAAACCCATACAAACCCTCCCTACACTATGCTATAATTCGTTATTGATGTTCAACATATAGGAATATAACCCCATACAAACCCTACCAACACTATGCTATAGCATAATATTTGGGAGATTCTTTTTTTGTACAATTCTTTTTTCATTTTAACATTACAATATGATAATAAAACAATACAAAACTATGTATCGTATACCTCAAAATGTCATCCGTATACTCACTACACATCACATATACATACACACGTATGACAACATCACACAATGACACATACATACTGTACATGTAAGACATAACATCACATAATGACATGTATTTTTGCATTTTGTACTTTAGCTTTGTATATTGTATAGTGTTTGGTCTTTATTCTTTTTACTATTTTTAGTGTATAAAGCACAATCTTAGGGGGCTCATACAGAACCACGCATTTCACTGTAATGTACATGTACCTTATATGTAACAAATAAAACAACTTGAAAACTTGAACATATACATACACACATATGACCTAACATCACACAATGTCACACACACGTATGGTATAACATCCCATCACACAGTATAACATGTACATACACACATCTCACCAGCTTTTATTCACATCCTCCTTCCTTCTACTAGACTTAGTGATTAGGTTATTATTATTATTATTAGTAGTAGTAGTATTATTATTAGTATAGTAGTATTAGTATTATAAAATGTGTCTGGTAGCCACAGCATTCATTGAAGTATTACACTGACATACAGTCAGCAGCATATATCATTCACTGTTTGCACTTTCAGACAAATGTAAATGGCGAAATGCTGCTCCCTGCTGTACACTATGAAGCCAACCCACTTTGGAGCATTCATTTGACTTTATACTGCAGTACCATTCCACCACCACAAGATGGTGGTCTGATTTCTGTTAAGAAAGACCATCAACGGGTATCTTACTGTAAAGGTGAGACGAGACCTTGAGACTCCAAAAGGCATTCCTCTCATCCAACAAAACACTGCAACGACTCTTATCTATATAACCACACGAGGTTTGCTTTCATAATCTGAAAATGTAGCTGTTTCAGTCCCTAAATAGCAGTCATTATAAATGGTGATCACTATTGTAATGATCTGGGGTCTTGTGTGTCACTGTACCCGGGGGGTGTGTTTCCCCCCGGGAGAGTTAGGAGGTGGCACCGGAAGTGACGTGGTGTTCGTGAAATATACGTGAAGCTAGGAAGCTGTGTTGTGTTCCTACCGAGTGAGGTATTGACCTGTATGTACTCATTGCAGTGGAATTAAATAACCAAAAGAAACATAAACCACTCCTCATTCTTCCTAACGATACGGGTACGACAGAACGCTACATTTGGTGTCTGAAGTGGGATCAGTGAACTCAGTTTGACGCGCACTGTGTACCCAAGGGAGCTCCGCTGTTTGGCTGGCTACATCACGTTAGCTTAGCAATGACGGCAAAAGAAGAGCCACGCCACGAGATTAAACAGGAGAGGGAGGATGAAGCTCTGCCAAGTGGACTTCCAGAGCTGGAAAGAATGCAGGTCGGTGCCGAAGTTGGCAATCTCGGAGGACGGGAGAGTGACGGCCACGCGACGGCGGCGCCGGTGCCGGTACTCCACCCGGCGGCGTCCGGTAGGAATGACCTGCAGAGCGTGGCACCATGTGGAGGTGCACACGGCGGATGGAGAGCAGACCAGGCGCTGAAATATTCTGGTAAAGGCAGCCTGGAGGCGTTTTTTATGCAATTTGAGCTGGCAGCCGAACTGAATGGCTGGCCGATGGACAATAAAAAAAGGGCTGCCCGTCTCGTTTTGTCCCTCACGGATGATGCCCTGGCATGTTTGAGTGCACTGGGACCGGAAGAGCTGAGAGACTATGGAGCTGTGGTGGGGGCGCTGCAGAGGCGTTTCGGTCGATGTGACAATAAAAGCATCGTGGTCACAGAGCTATGTAACCGGCACAGACGGCCCGGTGAGTCCCTTCGTGCACTGGCAACTGACATTGAGACACTCACGAGACGGGCATACGGCCACATGCCCCCCGTGGTGTTGAGTGAGTACGCCAGGGATCAGTTTGTCCACGCCATCGAGCCGCGAGACCTGCGTGAGCGGGTTCAGCTGCGGCACCCGAGCACGCTGCAGGGGGCCTTGGAGCTGGCGCTGGAGAGAGAAGACCTGCGGGGCGAGACCACACAGGAGGGCGTGAGGGAGGCCCCTCCCACGGTGAGGGTTGCGGTGGAGAGCAGCCCAAGGGAGCCGGAGTGGGTGGGCGCAATGATGGAGCGGATGACAGAGCTGGTGCGTGCCGTAACATTGCAACCACAAGGAGGTGCGGCTCATTCACCGGGGCCCATGCGCTGCTGGGGGTGTGGCCAACCTGGGCATCTCCGCAGGGACTGCCGCAATCGCCAGGAGAGGCAGGGAAACGGCAGGGGGTCCGTGTAGATGGGGCGGAGCGGATCCCTGGCGCCATGTCCCACGCTGCTCTGCCTCCAGCGGAGGGAGCCAATCAGCACAGCCGGGGGGGTGGGGCTCTACTCCCCCCAGAAGCAGACGTCGACACTGAGTCAGTCATGGTAGTGGGCTGGACGCATGCAGGCAATTTTTGCTATGTTCCCGTCACCCTGGCTGGGGCGCCGTGTTCGGCCCTGGTGGACACGGGTTCGACTGCGACGCTGATGAGGCCCGACGTGGTCCCGGTGGGGACACAGCTGGAGCAGACGTCGGTGCAACTGAGGACAGTGACTGGTGAGCTAGCCCCCATGTTGGGGAAGGGAAATGTGGTCATAACAGTGGGGGGCCTGTCGGTGGAGTTCCGGGTGTGGGTGGCAGAGGTGCAGGACCCCTGCATATTGGGGCTAGACTTTCTGAAGTTTGCCCGATGCCTGCTGGACCTGGGGGAGAACACATTGAGTTTCCCCGGGGGCCCCACTGTTGAGATGATATCCCCCCCACTTCCTCCGAGGTCAGCGCCACTGGCAGTGAGGGCAGCAGAGACACAGTTTCATTCTGCGAGCCCCCTGGACAGTCACGGTAGCTCCCGCTCCCGGAATACCCGCCTGAGATATTCCCCTGCCCACTCGACGGCTGAACGCACACCCCCCATGCCCATTGCCCCTGACAGGCAGCTCCCTGCACCTGCTGGCAGTACGCCCCTGTCCCCATCAGCAGCCCCATTTACACCCGGGGGCCCCCTCCCCCTGGCGCAGCCTAACATGGAGGAAGAGGCTGACAGGCTAGCAGTTTTGAGGGGCATATGGGAACGCAACGGTGGCCACTTGGAGCCGGAACAGCGAGAGGAGCTGTGGCAGTTGCTAAATGAGTACAAGGACATTTTTGCACTGACAGATGCTGAAATTGGCTGCACTCACTTGGTGCATCACCAAATAGACACAGGGGACGCCCGGCCTATCAGATCACCACCCCGCCGCCTTCCCATGGCGTACAGAGAAGCTGCAGAGTGCGCCATTGATGAGATGCAACGGGCGGGCATCATAGAGCCCTCTGCCAGTCCCTGGGCTTCGGGAGTGGTGATGGTAAAGAAGAAGAACACTTCCAAAATGAGATTCTGCGTCGACTACAGACCACTGAACAAAGTGACAAAGAAAGACTCTTACCCGATGCCCCATGTTGATGAGGCGCTGGACACAGTGGCTGGGTCGTCCTGGTTCTCCTCACTAGACTTACGGGCTGGCTACTGGCAGGTGCCCCTCGACCCAGAGTCTAAACCTAAGACAGCCTTCTGCACACCAAGGGGGCTGTGGCAATTCCGTGTCCTCAGCTTCGGGCTGTGTAACGCCCCAGCCACGTTTGAAAGGCTAATGGAGAGCGTGCTGGCTGGCATTCCTCCAGAGGAGTGCGTGGTGTACCTGGACGACATACTGGCCCACGGCAGCTCCTTCCAGGCGGCCCTCCAGACGCTGAGACGGGTCCTGGGGAGGATAGCCGAGGCAGGACTGAAACTTCACCCCGACAAGTGCCACTTCATGAGGAGAGAAGTGGAGTTCTTGGGACACAAACTGACGGGAGAGGGCATCAGCACGCAGGAGGGGAAGATAAAGGCGGTCAAAGAGTGGCCCACCCCCGCAAACAAAGAGCAGCTCGAGAGCTTTGTGGGGCTCGCCTCATACTACAGGAGGTTTGTGAGGGGGTTCTCCTGCATCGCTGAGCCCCTATTTCGACTGAAGGAGAAAGGCGCTGACTTCACCTGGACGCCTGAGTGTCAGCAGGCGTTTGACCTCCTAAAAAAAGGACTAACAGAAGCACCTGTGCTTCGACCCCCAGACCCCTCCCTGCCGTTTGTCCTGGACACGGATGCCAGCAACGTGGGTATGGGGGCCGTGCTGTCTCAGGTGGGGCCGGACGGAGAAAGAGCGGTGGCTTACTTCAGCCACACATTCAACAAAGCAGAGCGGAATTACTGCGTCACCCGCCGGGAGCTTCTGGCTGTCGTTGAGGCAGTTAAACACTTCAGGTACTACCTCTGTGGGCCGCCGTTTACAATCAGAACTGACCACTCCGCTCTCCAGTGGCTGACGTCCTTTCGAGAGCCGGAGGGGCAAGTGTACCGCTGGCTGGAGAGGCTGGCAGACTTCAACTTCACCGTTGAGCACAGGGCCGGCGTACGCCACACCAACGCTGACGCCCTGTCCCGACGGCCCTGTGCTCCGGAGGGGTGTCGATACTGTGAGAAGAGGGAGGCAAGAGAGAGAGAGCTCCGGGAGGAGGTAACAATATGCCCCGAGCACGAGGGCGACGGACCGGTCTGCAGGGAGCTGCAGGTGATCGGAGAAGCGGAGTGGCGAACGCAGCAAGAGCAGGACCCTGATTTAAAACCTGTTTTGGTTTTTGGGTAGAGTCAGGTCAGAAGCCACCCTGGGGGGAGGTGGCAGGGGGCACCACTGCTACAAAGGGACTGTGGGCAGATTTTGCGGCTCTGCGGGTGTGGGACGGGGTTCTACAGAGAGCGTGGAGGGAGCCGGCTACGGGAGAGAACAGGTGGCGGGTGGTGGTCCCCAAAGCAATGAGAGAGACTGTGTTAAAAAGTTCCCATGGCACCGTGGGGGCGGGGCACTTTGGCATCACAAAGACTCTCCGCCGCCTCCGTCAGGGGTTCTACTGGGGACGGATAAAAAGGGACGTAGAGGATTTCTGTCGCCGCTGCGACCTCTGCGCGGCATACAAGGGCCCACCTGATCAGTCCCACGCACTGCTCCAACAGCTGGGGGTGGGAGCCCCCATGGAGAGAGTGGCGGTGGATGTTATGGGGCCGTTTCCGTGCACGGACAATGGCAATCGCTACGTGCTGGTCGCCATGGACTATTTCACCAAATGGCCGGAGGCATATGCGTTGCCGGATCAGGAGGCCAAGACTGTGGTTGACGCGCTGGTGGAGGGCATGTTCAGTCGGTTCGGCGCAGCGGAAACCCTCCACAGCGATCAAGGGAGGAATTTTGAGTCACATGTCTTTGCCACCATGTGCGAGCAGCTAGGCACCAAGAAGACCCGAACCACTGCTCTGCACCCACAAAGTGACGGGTTAGTGGAAAGGTTCAATAGGACTCTAGGCAAGCAGCTAGCCATTCTCACAGCAGAGCACCAGCGAGACTGGGACACGCACCTCCCCCTCGTTCTCATGGCATACCGATCCGCTGTACAGGAGTCCACCTCCTGCACGCCAGCACTGCTCATGCTGGGCCGGGAGCTCCGGACGCCGACAGAGGTGGCGTTTGGCAAGCCCCCTGACACTCCCCCCGTTCCCCCGGGGAGGGAGTATGCCAGGAGACTCCAGGATCGAATGGAGTCCGCCCACAACTTTGCCCGGGGTCAGCTGGAAAAGGCGGGCATGAGACAAAAAAGGAACTATGATGTGCGGGCTAAGGGGAGGCATTTCCAGGCCGGGGAACTGGTCTGGGTGTATAGCCCTCGGAGGAAGAAGGGGCGGTGCCCTAAACTGGACTGTCACTGGCAAGGGCCATGTAGGGTGCTAGAGAGGGTGGGAGAGGTGGTATACAGGGTGCAATTGCCGATCAGGGGGAGGAAAGTTGCTCTTCACAGAGACAGACTGGCCCCGTACAGAGGGGATTGCCTCCCACTGCAAGACCCAGCCCTCCCAGCGGCCTCCCCTAGAGACAGTGTTCCGACCACCACTGGGGCCGGAGGTAACCGCCGTTCGAGGGGAGTGCACCGTGGTCCACCAGCGGGGGGTGTCCCCTCTTCCCATACGGGGGGCCCCTCAGAATCACAGACTGTGTCCCCGGTGCGGGACAGACATGGCACTCCCCGGACGGTTCCTGTTCAGCAGCAGCAGGTCGATTCAGTCCTTCGGGCAGGGACAACGCGTCCGCAGAGGCGGAGGCTGCCGCCAGGTCGTTTCAAGGACTTTGTGTAAAAAAAGAAAAAAATTTGTTCTGCTTGAAATGGAAAATGTTATTGGAAATGTGCTTGTGTTGATGTGTCTCTCGGGGCGAGAGCTCAGAAGGGGGGGGATAGTGTAATGATCTGGGGTCTTGTGTGTCACTGTACCCGGGGGGTGTGTTTCCCCCCGGGAGAGTTAGGAGGTGGCACCGGAAGTGACGTGGTGTTCGTGAAATATACGTGAAGCTAGGAAGCTGTGTTGTGTTCCTACCGAGTGAGGTATTGACCTGTACAGTATGTACTCATTGCAGTGGAATTAAATAACCAAAAGAAACATAAACCACTCCTCATTCATCCTAACGATACGGGTACGACAGAACGCTACACTATGTTGGTGTGGTCAAAACGAAAGTCCATTTGAGGTCCATTTTGGGTTATTTTAGTTTCAAGTGTGAACTAAATTCAGCAGGCCTCTTTCAACAAATCACAGGAATGAGAGAGAGAGAGAGAGAGAGAGAGAGAGAGAGAGAGAGAGAGAGATAGAGAGAGAGAGAGAGAGAGAGAGAGAGAGAGAGAGAGAGAGAGAGAGAGAGAGAGAGAGAGAGAAGGATGCATATTGGATGCTACTCTTCACTAAATGAGGACACACATACACGTTGATTATGAAGACATCAGCCACACATGTAGCAGCCTGTTTAACTGTGTGGGGAGGGACATATTGCTTTAAACTGTGGCTACTGACATAATACGTTGCACTTGCACATTGGGGTTTCTAATGAGTCTAAGTAAGACTAAATGATCAGAATGCATCACTTAAAGGGGATGTGTTCAGAACTCGAGCCACAAACTGCGCTCCTTCAATTATCTGTCCCAATTAAAGAGGTAATTATTGCATTATATTGCATCGAATTATGCAAATGATGATCAGATTGAAGTGTTTGTCCTTCCTTCCCGTGGCTATATCTTCCATCTTGCCATCTCCTTATTGATAAGCTACCAGTGGATGTCGTTGTTCACTCCTTTTACGTGTCAGTCACTCCTGGAGATGAGCTGACCTCAAGCTGTGCAGACGCGCTGCTCGTCCGTCCTTCAGACAGTGCGGTCGGTGGTCGGCACGCTGGGAGGAAGAGAGAGAGGGAGGGAGTGTGAGTGTGAGAAAGAGAGAGAGAGAGAGAGAGAGAGTGAATGAGAAAGACAGACAAGACGAGTGAAACTGCCAATGCCCGCTCTTAACTGGGAGATATTTTGCATCTTATAAGTTCCTTGCAAGCCACACTGTGCGACACAAATTGAATAATCTTGGGTACGACCATCAATCTGATGCATGTACACTGTGCGATGAGAGTCGTAGGCTACGACGCAGACTACGTAGCGTCATAATAAAGCGTAGCATCATCATAAATCGTTATCCTGTGTGTCATCAGTGTGCGTCAACCTGACGAGTTGTAAACAAGATGGTCGTGATACGAAGAAGAAGCAGACTGTGAACATGCCAATGTCCAGGAAGCGAACACTTGCCATAGTGGCTTTTATGTGCCTAGAGAGGCCGGCTATATTTAAAAAAAAGAGAAAGAGAACAAAGTCGTGGCTAGGGAAAAGAGGCCAACTGGGAATGCCAGTCCTGCAAATGGAACTTGAGGTAAGTAACGTTATTAACGTCAGCATGCTAACGCTACATGTGTCGTAGCCTCCTAATGAATGTTGAGCTTGTTATCACTGCTAGCTTGTGTTGTTCCCAATGCACTCATTAATGTCTGCCTGTTGTACTTCTAGATACTAACGTCAGCATGCTAACGCTACATGTGTCGTACCCTCCTAATGAATGTTGAGCTTGTTTACCTCACTGCTAGCTTGTGTTGTTCTCAATGCACTCATTAAAGTCTGCCTGTTGTACTTCTAGACAGATGATCGAAGTGGATTCAGAAGTCTACTCCGCATGGATGTGGAACAGTTCGATCATCTGCTACAGCTGGTGGCTCCTTATATCTCCAAAGCAGACACCCAGATGAGGAGAGCGATCACTGCCAGAGAGAGACTGTCCATCACACTGCGATACTTAGCAACAGGTAATAATCAGGGGTTGTAGTGGAGGGTAAACCCAAGTGAACTCAGGCTACAGTGTATCCGCGGTGACCAGAATGTAACTATAGAATGTGTCAGTCTAATAGTTCTGATGTGCTGCAGTTTGGCACATTTATTTGTCGACGCGCATACATAAATGATATTCTACAATCATTCTCCATGCTGACAGGAGAGTCGTTCACTTCCCTGAGCTTCCAGTACCGTATTGGACAGAGCACTGTTGGTGTGATTGTCAAGGAGACATGCAAGGTGTTGCACCAGGTCCTGAAGAAGGATCACCTGACGGTAAGATCCATTTAGAAGCAGCTAGAATGTAACATATGGGACAATCATACCTAGATCAGATAACTATTGATAGATTCATGTCACTGTTCTGATGCAGTCTGTCTGTTTGTGTAGACACCGACTACAGAGGCTGAGTGGAGAGCAGTGGCCAGTGGCTTCCAGGAGAATTGGCAATTCCCTCACTGTCTCTGAGCCATAGATGGAAAACACATCACCATCCGCCCACCAGGCAACAGTGGGAGCACCTTCAGGAACTACAAGTCTCGTTTCTCTGTGGTCCTGATGGCTGTTGTAGACGCCAATTATTGTTTCCTCTATGCAAATATTGGAACCCAGGGCAGAGTGTCTGATGGAGGTGTTTATGCCCACTGTGACCTGAAAAAGGCATTGGACAGCAACCAGTTAAATGTCCCGCCAGCCCAAAGTCTGCCAGGTACAGATGTAGTCACCCCTTTCATGTTCATTGCAGACGAGGCTTTTCCGCTCCACACACACCTGATGAAGCCATACCCCTTCAGACAGCTTGACCATGACCAGCGTGTCTACAACTACAGACTGTCAAGAGCGAGGCGTGTTGTAGAGAATGCGTTTGGCATACTTGCCAACAAATGGCGAGTCTTTCTCACCATCATTCCCCTAGAACCAGATACAGTGTCCCAGATAACCCTGGCTGCTCTCTCCCTGCACAACTACCTACGAGCCCAGGCCACAGACACCTACATCCCCCCTGCTCTGGTCGACACGGAGGATGAGGACCACCACATCATCCCTGGGAGCTGGCGCAGTGATGCCGCCCTGGCATCAGTGCCTGCTAGCAGGGATCGGAATGCCAACAGAACTGCAAAGGAGCAGCGCGACACACTGAAACAATACTTTGTCTCACCATCAGGTTCTGTGCATTGGCAGGAAGACATGTTGTAATGTCCTTTTGTACTTTTTTGGTTATAAAGATGGTGTTTGAACACTAGGCCTATACACCATAGCCTAACTGTTGGGCCTAAAATCATTATACATGTCCTAAAAGAAAATAACATATGCCTAGGCCTACTTGTAGGGCCTATCGAGTTCAAATGTAGGCCTACATGTTAAGCTACGTAAATATCCACACGTTAAATACGATAACCATATAGGTAGGCCTACAGGCTAACCTTGTTATTCTGTTTTATTTAAAGGCACATAGGGACATGCATGACATACAGGTATATAGTACTGTTACATTTGTGACATATACGATATGCAAATATACACTGTTGATGATATGATATAATGTTAATAGACTAGTGTCTCATTCTCCGTTGCTACTTTACTGTTTGTTGGATACCATTCCCCCACATAGAGACGAATGTTGGTTTTTGCCTCTACACTATATATAATATAATAATTATCTCCTATCAGGTTGGTTCTGTCCACCTGTCTATCTCTGTCGGCAGCTAACCTCACAAACTACAGGGCAGTTTTATGACAAGCATATAAGTTAATTAATTTCCATCATTGTCCATTGAAATGCATATTCAGTATGAAGTTACAGCTTTTGATTCAGGGCTGACCAGACGTGTGCACCAATCAAGGGGGGGGGGTCACCTCATCGCCCAGCCGAAGGGCATTGTCTCCGATTAGTACAACGTTGGGGAGAATTAAGAGGGGAGAATGCAAGGGAACAAACAACACACATAGTTAGAGTAAACAAAAACAACAGCTCACCAACAACAGGGACAGTGGTCACTAGCTTACTTGTAGATGTTCTTGGATGGAAGTAAACTGCTGGACCTTGACCCTGAAGTTCTACAAAATTGAAATATCAATCTAACACGGGTCATTGATAATCCCGATACAAGTGGTAATGGTGTCTCCCAATTAATCATTTTCTTTGTCTTTATTATAACTGCTTTATTATTCATTTCATTCTATTTCCTTGTTTGTCTGAGAAATGTAAATAAATGAAACTGGAATGGTTTATCAAAGTAATAATTTTTTTATTTGAATAGCAAGTGCTTCAAGATATCAAAAAAATTAAGAAATTACAGTATTTATATACAGTATATGGGTGATTATTTGATTTTGGGCATTTTCCTGTCCCTGGGATATATTTGAAAGAAAAAAAAATATTTCCAGATTCTTTATGCTATCATTGATTAGTATAATTAATTACTTACCTAGACTTAATTATTCAATTTAAAACATACATTTTTTTTCTTATTTTTTGTTGTTTAATGTTGGAATTTGACAATTTTCACCTTGTCCCAATCCAGAGTTTTAACGTTTCGTCTTGTATTTCTCTAGAAAAAACTATTAAAAAACAATACTTTTAGGTATATATTACTATAACTACATTTGAATCAATGATTATCTGCCAAATATTTAACTTAAGTACAATATGTGAAAAAAATAAATATCAAAATAGGTTTGTCCCTTAATATCTGTGTCATTACCATCACGTTGAACTATTTGCAATACAATTAAGTGTTGGCTAGGCCCCTTGCTTTGGTACCCATTACAACCTGTAGTGACAGTGGAGCACATGGCTGTCAGAGTGGAAGACTGACATTTTGATCACCAGGAATGTAAGATATTTTCACATTTACTTACTCATACTACAGAATATGTTTATTGTGTGTCATTACCAAACACACTATAATTTGATAATGCTTTTGAATCTTAGTCAAACTTCTTCATATTTGTAGGTACATTGAGTACATTGCTAGCTAGCTAAGAATTGAATATAAGCAAGTTTGATGTTATGCTAGCTGTTAGCTTAAAAGTAAGAAAATGTCATTACCATCACGGTCATTACCGCCACACAATGAAGTGTGGTGGTAATGACAACGTGTGGTGGTAATGACAAATATATCTGTTTATAGCTTCTTTTTTTGATAACATTACTTATATGTATATGTAAATATATGTTGTGTCTCATTTATAACTGATATTTATTGTTATTTATTTATTTATTGGTTTTTGTATTTGTTTATGCTAGTGTCTTCACCATGGCACCTAAATCAACAGGCCAAAGGTCAAAATCATACAGAGACAGACTTAAAGATGATCCAGAACAATATCAAAGATACTTTCAAAAGGAAAAAGAGCGGTATAAAAAGAGAAAAGAGACGGGTAAGCTGCAATGCATATCTCAGCTGCCCAAATGCACACAAAGATATAAAAGGCATCAATGGCGAATCAATCAAAGAAACAAAAGAACAAACGATAAGCAAATATGAAATATGGATGACTACCTAACAGTGAATATGCCACCAGTGTCACCAACACAACAACCTGAGCAACACAATGCTGTCCCTGTCCCTATTGCCAGATGTGAAAGTCCCAATCAGCCTACACCACAAGAAACCCCACAACAAAGAGGACGAAAAAAGGTGAACAGAAACAGAAGTAAAGTCTACAGAGGTCTGTGTGAAGCCAACCTGATGTTGGAGAGAGCAAAACGAAATATGGAGAAATATAAAAAACGATATGAAAGACTGTCAAATAAGCTCAAACCACAAGAATCGCCACGATCAAAATCAAAACAACAAATGAAGTCAAAGAAATGTGATCTCAGGAAGACACTATATTGTTCCACAATACTCTAGTGTCAGAGCTGCGAGACACCAACACTAAAGAGAAGCAAGTAATTTCAAAGATTCTAAGGGGGGGAATTCTGAAAAAGTACAAGTTGGTGTATCTGGCTCAAAAGGAACTTGGATTCTCTGCAAAGATGATGCGGAAATACAGAAGAGGAACTGGACTTCAGAAGAAACATGCAAATGCATTGCCTCTCTCTACCAGGACAAAAGTCAAAGAGTTTCTGGAACGTGATGATAACTCACGGGCAACAACAGGGAAGAGAGACACATTGACGCAGAAGAAAGTGAAAATGCAAAAGCGCTTTCTGAATGAAACGTACAGTGTTTGGCGGAAATTCAAGAATGAACATCCACAGCTCAAGATTTCCTATAGTAAGTTATGGAAAACCTGCCCATTTTGGATAGTGAGGCCAACCGTCCGTGATAGGGACACATGCTTGTGTAAAACACATGCAAACACTCAACTGATGGCTGACAAACTGCTCCATCACAAAGTGCTAAAGACTAGCAACATTAAGGGCTAGATCCACAAAGAATGGATTGCACAGTGCTAGTTGCACCCTACTTACAATTCATTATAAATAGAAAATGGGGGACCTGGTGTAAACAAGACGAAAGTCTTTCTCTGGTCTGCATCCCCTTAACAATTGTGTGTATTGAGCCTTACTGTATTGTACCCATTCTGCAATCTGTTAATAATATTTTCAATCAGTTAAGACTGAGGAGATGGTGTTTGACCCCAGAGGTTTTGGGGACCACAGGCCTGTGGTCATCCACACACAGTCCATCTCGCCGGTCTCTTCATATAAATATCTTGTGATTTTTGTCGATAACACACTAACCTGGAACACCCATGTAGATAGCCTGTGTAGCAGACTACAACAACGACTGCACTTTCTACGTCGCCTTAGAGTTCATGGTGTAGATAAAAAATGTTTGTTACTTTTCTACCAATCTGTATTAGAGAGTCTCATCAGATACGGTATTACAGCTTGGTTTGGTAACCTGTCTGTACAATTAAAGTCGTTTGTCGTTAAATTAATTGTTATGCCGATGATACTCAACTCTTCCTCTCCTTCCCTCCCTCAGATATCCACGTCTCTGAGCGGATCTCGGCCTGTCTGTCCGACATCTCCGCCTGGATGACGACCAACCACCTCAAACTGAACCTAAGCAAAACAGAATTGCTCCACCTGCCGGCCAAATCCTCCCCCCTGACCGACCTCTCCATCACAGTCGAGAATGCAGCTGTGACCGCGTCCCCGACCGCCAAGAACCTTGGTGTTGTCCTCGACGACCAGTTGAACTTCTCTGCTCACATCGCAGCGACAACCAGAACCTGCAGATTCCTCCTGAGCAACGTCAGAAGGATACGCCCCTTCCTGACAAAAGAAGCCACCCAACTCCTCATCCAATCAACAGTCATCTCCCGCCTCGACTACTGCAACGCACTGCTAGCTGGCCTCCCGGCCACTGCCACCAAGCCTCTTCAACTCATTCAAAACGCAGCGGCCCGCCTGATATCAAACCTACCGAAGTCGGCCCATGTCACCCCACTTCTTAGGGACCTGCACTGGCTCCCCATTGCTGCACGTATCCGCTTCAAGGCCCTCGACCTAGCATACCGTGCAGCAAAGGGAACCGCTCCCGCCTACCTCCGGTCAATGGTCTCTAACTACACACCCTCAAGACCCCTACGCTCTGCATCTTCTGGCCGCCTCAGACCTACTCCTATCCAAGCTCCCGGAGGGTCATCAAAGAGAAGCCGCCTATTCTCAGTCCTTGCCCCACAATGGTGGAATGAACTACCCATCCCAGTTAGGACAGCCGAATCCCGTCCAATCTTTCGCCGTCGACTAAAGACTCACTTCTTCAACCATTATCTGAAATGATTAAAAAAAAAAAAAAAAAAAAAATCTAACCCTGACTAACCTTACTGTCATGCACTTGTCCTAATAAACTAACTTACACTGTAACACGCAACACTTGATGAACATTGTTACTCAGCTGATAGAGTTGTACCCTTCTTGCTGTCTTGTCGTACAGAACTTGTAAGTCGCTTTGGATAAAAGCGTCAGCTAAATGACTAAATGTAAAATGTAAATGTAAAGTCCAAACTGGTCCGTCTGATGCAGACTGCAGAATAGTCTCGGACCCCTCCCATGTCTGCCGAGTATGAGCTACTGCCCTATGGGAGAAGGTTTAGAGTTCCACGCTCTAGACTAAATAGGTTTAAAAACTCCTTTATTCCGATCTCAGTGAAACTTTTAAATAGTGCCAGATAAAGGGCAACTATCGAATAACTGATATTTGGTTGTTATATTATCGATATTCGATAACCGATATTTGGGTTTTTTGGGTATACTATTACTAGTATATTTGTGTATACTATTCTAATGTGCTGTTGCCAGACATCCTGCTGTGCAGGTACTTTACTAGACATGTTGTGTAGGCTATTATTGTTAGGCCGATTTATTGTGTTCTTATTTTGTTATATAGGATGGCCTAAAGATGTGTTTCCTGTTTATGTTCATTAAGATGCATTACGTTATGTATTTGTCAACTTGTCAATGCAATTAAACTTTCAAATTTAGTTCTGCCTTCTTGTCTATTCTCAGTCCTTGCCCCACAATGTTGGAATGAATTACCCACCCCAGTTAGGACAGCCGAAACCCATCCAATCTTTCGCCGTCGACTAAAGACGCACTTCTTCAATCATTATCTGAAATCTAAATCTTGTCTTCTTTTTAAGATTTTCCCATTAAAAGTTTTAAAACACATGGTGACAACCAACCCCATAGTGTGTGACAACCATCCCCACGATGGGGTTGGTTGTCACAATGTGTCAGAGTGTCTTTGATAGGTGATTAACTCTTTGTTACAATACTTTGGAAAATGAGAGGGATACACATTTCAAGCCAACATCTTAAGCTTCAATTTAATGTAGGAATGACTATTGAAAGATGTTTTGATTATGAGCAATTCACACTAGAGTAAAAAGTGTGACAACGTCCCCCGTTCTCCCCTAATATGGTATAGAATGGAAATTGTGCTGGTCCCAGAGCCCCAACTGATTACTAAAAGACATATGATGCTCAATGCCTCTGTCTGGAAACAAGTATGCTCCCTCATGGAGAAGAAGATGTAGGCATGTTAAAAGAACAAACCTCTTACTGTTAAAGTATGTTGTTTGAAACCATAAAGGTTGTCAGTGTTTTTTTTAGATGGTTTCTTAGATGTTCCTATCCTGTTGTAACAGTTGTTGATAATACCTATGATTCTGATGTTGTGTTACTGTATCCATGAATGAATTCAATAAATCTATCTAAATGTCATTCCCATCACATTTTGTCATTACCACAACAGTATGTCATTACCAACACATGACATATTTCTTAACAAATTTGTAACAAATAGTTTAAATCTGACATTTTCTACATGTTTTCCTATATTACAAGCCCTCCCTTAACATTTTATGTATGAAAAACAAGAGTCATGGACCTGTTGTTGTAGTAATTGTATCTTTCTTGACAGGATCTAGCAATATATTTAAAAGGCTGCATATCTAAAGATCTAAAGCATGTTTAAATTCAAGTAAAATATTTCATACCACTAATACATCAGAAGTAAGGTATAATGTTACATAAATGCCTTAAAAGCACAAATGTTTTACTTTCTTTTTACATTTTAAAGAGTTATTTGGTAACGTGATGGTAATGACAATGTTCTCTGGCATTCTAGGAAAAGTGTTAAATATATTAAATTCCATAAAGTGATGTTTACAACAATGTTCATATTATGATTCCTGACAAAATGACTATAAAGCTTAATTGATCATTTAAGGTTTTATGCAATTTTATTTTTGATAAATAGATTTTCCCAAAAGTGCCCAAAATCAAATAAACGCCCATATACAAATACAGTATATATACGCTCTGCTCCCCCTTTTGATCACAAAAAAAGAATGTAAAATAAGGTGTTTCAGAATGTAAGAAGGTGCTTCAAGATATCAAAACATTTTAGAAATTACAGTATATGAACTTACTGTTCACTGCTCAACAGGGGCTAGAAAACTTCAAATAAAGTGCAAAGTATAAGGAAAATAAAACTTACTATAAAAAAAAGAGATTCCTGAGCCAGGCAGCCACGAACCCCAACCACGGAGGACCCGGTGTCCGGCACCCCCGCGGGCCAAAGCATCACGCCTCTTTAATGCCTCGACCCGCAGAGACCCCGAACCACGGCCCCCCCCCAGTCAGAGCCCACGGCTACCAGACCCAGAAAATATACATCATTAAAATTACAAGAAAAAAAACAAGTGGACAATGGCACTCGCTCGCCCTGCTCCCCCTTTTGATCACAAAAAAAGAATGTAAAATAAGGTGTTTCAGAATGTAAGAAGGTGCTTCAAGATATCAAAAAAAATTGAAATTACAGTATATGAACTTACTGTTCACTGCTCAACAGGGGCTAGAAAACTTCAAATAAAGTGCAAAGTATAAGGAAAATAAAACTTACTATAAAAAAAAGAGATTCCTGAGCCAGGCAGCCACGAACCCCAACCACGGAGGACCCGGTGTCCGGCACCCCCGCGGGCCAAAGCATCACGCCTCTTTAATGCCTTAATACTGACATAATACGTTGCACTTGCACATTGGGGTTTCTAATGAGTCTAAGTAAGACTAAATGATCAGAATGCATCACTTAAAGGGGATGTGTTCAGAACTCGAGCCACAAACTGCGCTCCTTCAATTATCTGTCCCAATTAAAGAGGTAATTATTGCATTATATTGCATCGAATTATGCAAATGATGATCAGATTGAAGTGTTTGTCCTTCCTTCCCGTGGCTATATCTTCCATCTTGCCATCTCCTTATTAATAAGCTACCAGTGGATGTCGTTGTTCACTCCTTTTACGTGTCAGTCACTCCTGGAGATGAGCTGACCTCAAGCTGTGCAGACGCGCTGCTCGTCCGTCCTTCAGACAGTGCGGTCGGTGGTCGGCACGCTGGGAGGGAGAGAGAGAGGGAGGGAGTGTGCGTGTGAGAAAGAGAGAGAGAGAGAGAGAGAGAGTGAATGAGAAAGACAGACAAGACGAGTGAAACTGCCAATGCCCGCTCTTAACTGGGAGATATTTTGCATCTTATAAGTTCCTTGCAAGCCACACTGTGCGACACAAATTGAATAATCTTGGGTACGACCATCAATCTGATGCATGTACACTGTGCGATGAGAGTCGTAGGCTACGACGCAGACTACGTAGCGTCATAATAAAGCGTAGCATCATCATAAATCGTTATCCTGTGTGTCATCAGTGTGCGTCAACCTGACGAGTTGTAAACAAGATGGTCGTGATACGAAGAAGAAGCAGACTGTGAACATGCCAATGTCCAGGAAGCGAACACTTGCCATAGTGGCTTTTATGTGCCTAGAGAGGCCGGCTATATTTAAAAAAAAAAGAGAAAGAGAACAAAGTCGTGGCTAGGGAAAAGAGGCCAACTGGGAATGCCAGTCCTGCAAATGGAACTTGAGGTAAGTAACGTTATTAACGTCAGCATGCTAACGCTACATGTGTCGTAGCCTCCTAATGAATGTTGAGCTTGTTATCACTGCTAGCTTGTGTTGTTCCCAATGCACTCATTAATGTCTGCCTGTTGTACTTCTAGATACTAACGTCAGCATGCTAACGCTACATGTGTCGTACCCTCCTAATGAATGTTGAGCTTGTTTACCTCACTGCTAGCTTGTGTTGTTCTCAATGCACTCATTAAAGTCTGCCTGTTGTACTTCTAGACAGATGATCGAAGTGGATTCAGAAGTCTACTCCGCATGGATGTGGAACAGTTCGATCATCTGCTACAGCTGGTGGCTCCTTATATCTCCAAAGCAGACACCCAGATGAGGAGAGCGATCACTGCCAGAGAGAGACTGTCCATCACACTGCGATACTTAGCAACAGGTAATAATCAGGGGTTGTAGTGGAGGGTAAACCCAAGTGAACTCAGGCTACAGTGTATCCGCGGTGACCAGAATGTAACTATAGAATGTGTCAGTCTAATAGTTCTGATGTGCTGCAGTTTGGCACATTTATTTGTCGACGCGCATACATAAATGATATTCTACAATCATTCTCCATGCTGACAGGAGAGTCGTTCACCTCCCTGAGCTTCCAGTACCGTATTGGACAGAGCACTGTTGGTGTGATTGTCAAGGAGACATGCAAGGTGTTGCACCAGGTCCTGAAGAAGGATCACCTGACGGTAAGATCCATTTAGAAGCAGCTAGAATGTAACATATGGGACAATCATACCTAGATCAGATAAATATTGATAGATTCATGTCACTGTTCTGATGCAGTCTGTCTGTTTGTGTAGACACCGACTACAGAGGCTGAGTGGAGAGCAGTGGCCAGTGGCTTCCAGGAGAATTGGCAATTCCCTCACTGTCTCTGAGCCATAGATGGAAAACACATCACCATCCGCCCACCAGGCAACAGTGGGAGCACCTTCAGGAACTACAAGTCTCGTTTCTCTGTGGTCCTGATGGCTGTTGTAGACGCCAATTATCGTTTCCTCTATGCAAATATTGGAACCCAGGGCAGAGTGTCTGATGGAGGTGTTTATGCTCACTGTGACCTGAAAAAGGCATTGGACAGCAACCAGTTAAATGTCCCGCCAGCCCAAAGTCTGCCAGGTACAGATGTAGTCACCCCTTTCATGTTCATTGCAGACAAGGCTTTTCCGCTCCACACACACCTGATGAAGCCATACCCCTTCAGACAGCTTGACCATGACCAGCGTGTCTACAACTACAGACTGTCAAGAGCGAGGCGTGTTGTAGAGAATGCGTTTGGCATACTTGCCAACAAATGGCGAGTCTTTCTCACCATCATTCCCCTAGAACCAGATACAGTGTCCCAGATAACCCTGGCTGCTCTCTCCCTGCACAACTACCTACGAGCCCAGGCCACAGACACCTACATCCCCCCTGCTCTGGTCGACACGGAGGATGAGGACCACCACATCATCCCTGGGAGCTGGCGCAGTGATGCCGCCCTGGCATCAGTGCCTGCTAGCAGGGATCGGAATGCCAACAGAACTGCAAAAGAGCAGCGCGACACACTGAAACAATACTTTGTCTCACCATCAGGTTCTGTGCATTGGCAGGAAGACATGTTGTAATGTCCTTTTGTACTTTTTTGGTTATAAAGATGGTGTTTGAACACTAGGCCTATACACCATAGCCTAACTGTTGGGCCTAAAATCATTATACATGTCCTAAAAGAAAATAACATATGCCTAGGCCTACTTGTAGGGCCTATCGAGTTCAAATGTAGGCCTACATGTTAAGCTACGTAAATATCCACACGTTAAATACGATAACCATATAGGTAGGCCTACAGGCTAACCTTGTTATTCTGTTTTATTTAAAGGCACATAGGGACATGCATGACATACAGGTATATAGTACTGTTACATTTGTGACATATACGATATGCAAATATACACTGTTGATGATATGATATAATGTTAATAGACTAGTGTCTCATTCTCCGTTGCTACTTTACTGTTTGTTGGATACCATTCCCCCACATAGAGACGAATGTTGGTTTTTGCCTCTACACTATATATAATATAATAATTATCTCCTATCAGGTTGGTTCTGTCCACCTGTCTATCTCTGTCGGCAGCTAACCTCACAAACTACAGGGCAGTTTTATGACAAGCATATAAGTTAATTAATTTCCATCATTGTCCATTGAAATGCATATTCAGTATGAAGTTACAGCTTTTGATTCAGGGCTGACCAGACGTGTGCACCAATCAAGGGGGGGGGGGGTCACCTCATCGCCCAGCCGAAGGGCATTGTCTCCGATTAGTACAACGTTGGGGAGAATTAAGAGGGGAGAATGCAAGGGAACAAACAACACACATAGTTAGAGTAAACAAAAACAACAGCTCACCAACAACAGGGACAGTGGTCACTAGCTTACTTGTAGATGTTCTTGGATGGAAGTAAACTGCTGGACCTTGACCCTGAAGTTCTACAAAATTGAAATATCAATCTAACACGGGTCATTGATAATCCCGATACAAGTGGTAATGGTGTCTCCCAATTAATCATTTTCTTTGTCTTTATTATAACTGCTTTATTATTCATTTCATTCTATTTCCTTGTTTGTCTGAGAAATGTAAATAAATGAAACTGGAATGGTTTATCAAAGTAATAATTTTTTTATTTGAATAGCAAGTGCTTCAAGATATCAAAAAAATTAAGAAATTACAGTATTTCTATACAGTATATACAAATACAGTATATATACGCTCTGCTCCCCCTTTTGATCACAAAAAAAGAATGTAAAATAAGGTGTTTCAGAATGTAAGAAGGTGCTTCAAGATATCAAAACATTTTAGAAATTACAGTATATGAACTTACTGTTCACTGCTCAACAGGGGCTAGAAAACTTCAAATAAAGTGCAAAGTATAAGGAAAATAAAACTTACTATAAAAAAAAGAGATTCCTGAGCCAGGCAGCCACGAACCCCAACCACGGAGGACCCGGTGTCCGGCACCCCCGCGGGCCAAAGCATCACGCCTCTTTAATGCCTCGACCCGCAGAGACCCCGAACCACGGCCCCCCCCCAGTCAGAGCCCACGGCTACCAGACCCAGAAAATATACATCATTAAAATTACAAGAAAAAAAACAAGTGGACAATGGCACTACCACACTACCAGTTGTACTGATTATCAGTAATCATATTCAGCCTGCGTATCTGAATTTTCACTGAGCATCCCCATGTAGCTACTAGACGGTTGAGAACTGGGAGTGGCAGGAGGCTGGTGGTAGGGTTGAAAGGTTTGCGTTTGCCGCTGGTGTGGTGTGTTGTGTGGGAAGGTGTGATACATCGGCTGATTCGGCTGTGATGCAGGACCCTGCATCTGTTGACGTATTGACATGCTTCTGTCCTGAGCTTCATAAATCATCCTCATGATGGACCGCCTTGCTCGCATTTTTTCAACAGGATCTGTTACGTGACGCATCTCACTGCCCACCTGTTTACCAAAAATTACATCTTCATCATCATCATCTCTGTTGTCTGAAACTACTTGCTTGAGGAGGTCAATCTTCTCTCTCTCAAGGTTCAGCCCTCTCTCCCATGGCTTGCTCCGGACCACTTTTGCCTGACCACCCGGTGTGGGTGCGGGTGAGGGTGTGGATGTACGGCTACGGTACACGTTGGACACTTGGGTTGGTGGGTCCTGTGCTGATGATTCTGACGCCGCTGATTCCCCAAGGTCATCACTCTCTGGATCTTGTTCAGCAGTGTCAGCACAGCTGTCCGTCACTGGCATTGAATCATCTAGCTGGATGAAGGACATAGGATCAGAATAATCTTTATTGACCAAGTATACACACAATGATTATGCAGGTGACACCATTTGTGAACTGTAGGACACAGTACAAGGTGATAATTAAGCAATAAACCACGAGAGGCAGTGGGTTACAGGGTATTTTACAAAGGCTACTACAGTATATAGTTTGTAGATATATGGAAAATATATAGTTTGGTATAAAATTCCAAATAGAATGGGTTACAGAGAAACGTTCATCCAGTTGATTTTAAACGTGTAATTAAAAGAGAAATTTAAGAAGTCAAGGCCACCACAGACTATAGTATTCATTAACACTTTGGGTGCCGGGAAACGTCTTTTGACGTCATTCCCGGCCATGCTCAAGGTGCCGAAGACGCTTTACAGCGCCTTTGATCTGTTTACATCTTTTTTCGATTTTCCCCGTCTGAACTTCACCGCCGAGCTTTTGGCAGAAAATTTGAACCGGAAACTGCATTTCCTCTCAAATTTCACTAGGTGGCAGTGTCCCCCTATTTTCTAACACTATCACAAGAGGGTGAATATTGTACCCCACAATGAATCTGGCATTTGATTGGCCAGCATACCTGGCCAATGTGACCACAGGTATAAACGTTTGCGCGATCCCAGAATCGACAAGGTTTTGGAGGAGAGAGAGAGAGAGAGATAGATAGAGCGATAGAGAGAGAGAGATTGAGAGAGATATTTGAATTGAGATCAGCCTATAGTCTATATTTATAGTGTTATACAGTATAGTGGTAGTATCAGACTAATTGTAAGGTTTCAGCTGTGCTTTAGAAAGTACTTAGTCGTGCTAAGTAGTAGTACTATTGTGAGGGATTAGTGTGTAGTCTAGGTAGTCTATTTCAGTAGTAGTAATAGTAGTTTGATCAGTTAGTAGTTTCATTTAGATTATTAGTTCAGTATGAGGAGACGTAGTGTAGGTAAGCGAGGGGACAATCCGGCGGCGGGTCGGTTTGTTCAGACGAAGCTGGCGTTTGGACCCGCGGTTGCTCCAGCAGCAGCAGCACCAACGTCTTTGGTAGCTCCGATCGGAGAGAGCCGTGAGACCGTTGCTGGGCCCAGCAACGCGTCTCGCCCCGGGACCGGGACCGGCTCACCCCGACGCAGTTCGAGGAAGAGGAAGGCTGCGGTGGTCATATCTTCTTCATCCGAGTCAGGGGACAGCGATTTGACCGCCCACGAATCTGATGGGAGCGCCGATTGGGAACCACCAGGTAATTACACGGTCTTATATATATGTGTGTGTGTGTGAAACGTGTATTTGATGATTTTTTTTTTAACTTTGGCCATTCCCCTGGCTCTTTTATACGTTTATCGCATTTATTCTGGTCAAGGATGACCGACAGAAACAGGCTGAAAGGGTTCAGATGGGGGGGAAGACACTCTGGGAAAGGCACGGCTGCAGTCCGGGATTCGAACTCGCTAAACCCCAGATCCGTGATGAGCACGGTTGTCCCCGGCGCTGAAATAGCGCTCGCGGTACGTGGTGAGCTACTGGAGCTCCCCGTATTTGATGATTTACCTAACGCTTATTTGAATCATTGTATACTGTGACTATGTAACGTTAGTTCGCCAAACCAACGCCGATATGCATGTGATTGTGTGTGTGTGTGAAACGTGTATTTGATGATTTACCTAACGCTTATTTGAATCATTGTATACTGTGACTATGTAACGTTAGTTCGCCAAACCAACGCTGATATGCATTTATTATATTCTAGCTCCGGAGTCATCTGACGATGATCTCGGCTTGGGTCGGAGGTGTTATGGGTCTGATTCATCACACGAGTCAGACGTGGGACGCGGTGGTGGTCGACGAAGGGGCAATGGTATGTAATTTTGCAATGTGAATATTGTTTTATGTTCAAATGGATATAGTTGATGACCATGTGCTGCTACACATTAGCTTTAGGTTGCATGGCCGTGTGTGTGTGTGTGTGTGTTTGTGTGTAGATGCACGCCCTTTGAAGTTGTGTAGCTTTAGGTTGCATGGCCGTGTGTGTGTGTGTGTGTGTGTGTGTGTGTAGATGCACGCCCTTTGAAGTTGTGTAGCTTTAGGTTGCATGGCCTTGTGTGTGTGTGTGTGCATATGCAGGCCTCGCCATAGTTCAAAGGTGTTGGAGATGGTACAAGTCTTTGATGTGTGTGTGTGTGTGTGTATGTGTGTGCTGTAATCAATGCTATCACGACTCTGCTATGTACACACATGCATGTTCAAATCGATAGTTTCATGCTATAGAGGCAGAGGCATCACCATGTGCTATATATTTGATTGTGTGTGTGCTGTAATCAATGGAATTTTACATATGCTACACAACCATGCATATATAGGCCTCACCATGTGCCCATGCCCTTTGATGTGTGTGTGTGTGAAGCAGAGACTGGCAACGACATAAGATCACATTCTACTCCTGCAGGTAATTGTACATAAAATATAACACATAATGCTATATATATATATATATATCATGTAAATACAATGACAATACGTTGCCCTAGTGTAATGTATTACATCATGTGATTCTAGAACTGGATGCTAGTCTGGACATGCCGGAACCCGTTGCAGGGCGGAAACGCACATCTAAGAGCGGTAAGTTGGCCTCACTCTGCACACCACTTCCAGCTCTGACCTCTGACCCCCACACCACGTCCAGCTCTGACATCTGAACCCCACACACACTCACTCATTCACTCACACACAGTTTGTAACTACGTGGCATATGAATGTCTACAGTAGGGGTGTTATAGTATATTTGTATAATTGACAGGTCGTGGCGTGCGACGCGGAGGAGCGAAGAGCAGGGCTGCGATCCGCCAGGAAGAGGAGAATGCCTGGTCTCGTGAGGGCTGGGTGCCTCACAGGATCCCCTTCACAGCCCAACCGGGGTTGCTCCAGGACGCCAAGGCACTCAAATCGTACCGGCCTGCGAAATGGATGGATCTGTTCCTGACAGATGCTTTTCTGAACTCCATTGTTGCCCAGTCCAACCTCTACGCTGAGCAGTCCATTGCCCGGCTGGACCCCACGCTAACCAGTAGCAGGGCACTGCTTTGGAAGCCCCTCACATTGAAGGAGCTGAAGAAGTTCCTTGGACTCAATTTCCTTAGCAGTGTCCTGCGGAAGCCTCGCGTGGACCAGATGTGGACCACTGACGACATGATGTACACACCGTACTACTCTGAGACCATGCCACGCAACAGGTTTCAATTGATCTGGCAATTCCTCCACTTTGCGGACAATACTTCCCTGGAAGTTAGAGACAAATTGTGCAAAGTACGCCGTGTTGTTGACCATGTAAACGCGAGGTGCAAGGAGCTGTACCAGCCTGAACGCGAGCTCGCCATTGACGAGGGGGTGATGGCATGGCGAGGCCGCCTGACCTTCCTGGTCTACAACCCCAACAAGCCCACCCGCTATGGCATCAAGTCTTACTTCCTGTGCGAATCTTGCACAGGATATTGCTTTTCATTTAAGCCATATTGTCGTGAAGGCTCGCTCCTGGGGGACACGGTCGTCGGTCTGCTTGGACGTCTGTCTGGGGCCGGCTATACGCTCTATATGGACAACTTCTACAACTCGGTACGTATGTCCGCCAGGCTCCAACAGTTGAGGACCGACGTCTGTGGTACCCTCAGGAAGCACCGGGGCGAGCCAGCCATCATCAAGAACGTGACCAAACGTGACATCGGTGTGGGGGAGCGCATTGCGGTCAACAACAAGGAGGTCCTGATCGTGGCATGGCGCGATAAGAGAATCGTGAAGACCATCAGCAGCTTCCACCAGGACACCATGGAAACGGCGATGGTGTGGAAGAAGCAGAAGAAGGGCAAAGCGCTGAGGGTGGAGATGCTCAAGCCATCATCAATCATGGAGTACAATAAATTCATGAACGGCGTCGATCAGCTGGATCAAAATATATCGTACTATCCGGTTACACGTAAGACTGGAAAGTGGACCAAAATGTTTGTGATGTATCTGATCCAAATATGTATGTTCAACGCTTTTGTCTTGTACAAAAAAAAGCACCCACAAGGGCATTACTACAACCTCTTCCGGTTCACCAGGGCTGTGGCGCGGACCTACACAGACGGTAAGGAGAAGAAGATTCCTGGGGTGACAGCGGAGATGGAGGCGGAGGCGGAGGCAGGGGAGGAGGCAGGGGAGGAGGCAGGGGAGGAGGCAGGGGGTGGGGATGAGGAGGAGGCAGGGGCTGAGCAGGTGGGGCGTGTCGACCCTAGGGCCCCACTGGGGGACCCGCAGAGCAGATTAGTGGGTGGCTTTGTGAAGCATGTAATGGTTGCATACAAAGCCACCCCCAAGAAAAAGCTACCGTGTAGGAAATGTCGTGTCTGCAGTAGGTGTGGCATCAGGAGTGAGACCAGATATTTTTGCACATCGTGCAAAGTCCCCCTGCATCGTGACAAATGCTTCACTCTGTACCACACAAAGAGGGATTTCTCTAAATAGTTTCTTTATTAGTTGTCATCAGGGGAGGAAACTAACTTTTTGGCTTACCAGCCAACTGGCGAGTATCTGATTTTTTTTACCAGCCAAACAGATTTTTGACCAGACAAAAAAAATTGCTAATTGTGATAATTACTTCTTTGTATGTCAAGCCGCGTCAATGTTGTGTATGCATCTGGGTAGGCACACTGTGCCTTTAAGACAGCACGGTGGTCTTACGACAGTGCTGTGAAGTACCGTCAAGTGTTGTGGTAACGTCAGTTGGGTTTGGTGTGCTGTTGACGTTGTGCACACTGCACTGGTTGAGCTAGCCCCTTTCGTGACTGCGATGTGCAAGCCAGGGGCTTTTGAGCATGAAATAAAATGTTTAACCTTACGTCGTAGTCCGGTGCTTTTTTGGAAACATTATAGTCATAACAGATATACACCTAGCTGGCTGCTTTGAGCACACGGGGCTAACGTTAGCTAAAACGCTAACTAGAAGCTAACCACTGTATACAGTTCCAGTAGACAACATTACACCTCTGTGATTTAAATGTGTCCTTAGTAACTTATACTCGATGGTTGTACTAGGGTTGGATGCAGTTCCCCGTTGGTCAGTCTGTCTGTTTTCCATATTCTGCTGTGTTTAACGTTATCTGTTTGCGAGTGCTCCTTTTGCTCGTTTGCGAGTGATGGCTAGCCTAGTAGTACCGCGGGACTTTTATTATTATATGTCCGCGGGTTGGCCAGTACTGCGCAAACGTTTATTAAACATTATATGTCCGCGGGTGGTCTTGTGCAGTGCTCTCGTGGCACTGTCAACTAAAGCGAACACTCAGAAGACGCGCACCGTTTGCCAGTGCAGTGATTGCAGAATGTTTTATTTTTTTGTATACTCGCCAGACTGGCGAGTGGTCTTCATGAATCACTCGCCAAACGTAAAAAATACTCGCATTTGGCGAGTAAAGTGGCCTAATTTCCTCCCCTGGTTGTCATACAGAAGTACAGACTACTTCTAAATAATCCGGCACACAGAAGTACAGATTACTTCTAAATAATCTGTACATCATTGTGTGATACAGACAGAACCATGTGTACCGGTACATAGTATAGCTAGCTGAGAGTAGTATAGTATAGTGTAGTATAGTATAGTATAGTATAGTATATTGTAGTATAGTATAGTATAGTGTATGGGTAGTTGCACTGTTTTCTGTACAAGACAAATGCGTTGAACACATGTATTTGGGCCACGGTTGTCGATATTGCATAGGCATGTTTGGACCACTTGCAGATGAGACGTTATGTTAGCGATCTAGCTGTATCGACTCCATTCATAATTTGCATTGTGTGTGTATATATATATATATATATTTTTTTTTATCTTTTTCCCCCCTCATTTTTACCGTTTGCACAGAACCAATGGTTGCTGACAGTCACCCAGTTTATAAAAGTATATACTGTAGGTGACATACCACACTTTTCTAATGCAGTCCATTGGCCTATTATTTATATACTTTGGAAGCATGTATTGGATATTTTTTGGTCCACAGATCATCTGGCGCTTCATCCATTTATCAATGGACAATGCAGTCATCGATGCGAGAGACCAAGTAAGATATGCCCTGTAGTTCATGTGACGTGAATGTTACCAGCAAACTTCTAAATGCACTGAAACAATGGTTGGTTATCCTCCAGTGTTCACTTTTTATAAGGTATTGTCTTGGTAAATTGCCATAATCCTATACTGTGAATGTTACCAGCAAACTTCTAAATGCACTGAAACAATGGTTGGTTATCCTCCAGTGTTCACTTTTTATAAGGTATTGTCTTGGTAAATTACCATAATCCTATACTGTGAATGTTACCAGCAAACTTCTAAATGCACTGAAACAATGGTTGGTTATCCTCCAGTGTTCACTTTTTATAAGGTATTGTCTTGGTAAATTACCATAATCATATACTGTGAATGTTACCAGCAAACTTCTAAATGCACTGAAACAATGGTTGGTTATCCTCCAGTGTTCACTTTTTATAAGGTATTGTCTTGGTAAATTACCATAATCCTATACTGTGAATGTTACCAACAAACTCCCAAATGCACTGACACAATGGTTGGTTATCATCAGCCAGTGTTCACTTTTTATAAGGTATTGTCTTGGTAAATTACCATAATCCTATACTGTGAATGTTACCAGCAAACTTCTAAATGCACTGAAACAATGGTTGGTTATCCTCCAGTGTTCACTTTTTATAAGGTATTGTCTTGGTAAATTACCATAATCCTATACTGTGAATGTTACCAGCAAACTCCTAAATGCACTGACACAATGGTTGGTTATCATCAGCCAGTGTTCACTTTTTATAAGGTATTGTCTTGGTAAATTACCATAATCCTATACTGTGAATGTTACCAGCAAACTTCTAAATGCACTGAAACAATGGTTGGTTATCATCAGCCAGTGTTCACTTTTTATAAGGTATTGTCTTGGTAAATTACCATAATCCTATACTGTGAATGTTACCAGCAAACTTCTAAATGCACTGAAACAATGGTTGATTATCCTCCAGAGTTCACTTTTTATAAGGTATTGTCTTGGTAAATTACCATAATCCTATACTGTGAATGTTACCAGCAAACTCCTAAATGCACTGAAACAATGGTTGGTTATCATCAGCCAGTGTTCACTTTTTATAAGGTATTGTCTTGGTAAATTACCATAATTTTATACTGTGAATGTTACCAGCATATGTGTCTAATGCACAGCAACAATGGTTGGTACTGATGACTTGTCACCCAGTTTATTGAACATATTTTACAATAAAAATGTTCATGGCATCAAAGTTTCAAGTTTTCTGCATTGTAAAGTATTCTGTATTTTATAATAATGTTTTCTGGACCTACACCAGTAGTTATAACTTACTTGTTCATTAGCGCCAGGCATGGTGGTTGATGAGGTAGTAGTATTTCCAGGTGAAACTAATTGATATATTATCAATACAAGATATTATTACTTTATGAATGTGTTTATCATGTATGGACGAATAAATTGGAAAACAGGTAGGTACAGAGCAACACAGTGTCTACAACACAGGAGCAGATTATGCACAGTACATGAATGAGAAACAGTCGAAATGTTTTTTGTTTAGTTTATTGCATGCACATGATCTATAATACCTGATCGGTACAATATCTACTAACCTGATCAATACAATATATTCCCACCTGATCGATATAATAGTATTACTGCATTTCAAGTTTGTCAGTCAGTCGGACTGTCAGTCAGTCGGACTGTCAATCAATCAATCAATCAAACGACCAACAAAACAATCAATCAATCAAACCAATCAATCAATCAAACAATCTATGAATCAAACAATCAATAAAACAATCAAACAATCAATCAATCAAACGACCAACAAAACAATCAATCAATCAAACAAATCAATCTATGAATCAAACGACCAACAAAACAATCAAACATTCTATCAATCAAACGACCAACAAAACAATCAATCAATCAAACAAATCAATCTATGAATCAAACGACCAACAAAACAATCAAACATTCTATCAATCAAATGACCAACAAAACAATCAATCAATCAAACCAATCAATCAATCAAACAATCTATGAATCAAACAATCAATAAAACAATCAAACAATCAATCAAACGACCAACAAAACAATCAAACAATCAAACAAATCAATCTATGAATCAAACGACCAACAAAACAATCAAACATTCTATCAATCAAACGACCAACAAAACAATCAATCAATCAAACAAATCAATCTATGAATCAAACGACCAACAAAACAATCAAACATTATATCAATCAAACGACCAACAAAACAATCAATCAATCAAACCAATCAATCAATCAAACAATCTATGAATCAAACAATCAATAAAACAATAAAACAATCAATCAATCAAACGACCAACAAAACAATCAATCAATCAAACAAATCAATCTATGAATCAAACGACCAACAAAACAATCAAACATTCTATCAATCAAATGACCAACAAAACAATCAATCAATCAAACAAATCAATCTATGAATCAAACGACCAACAAAACAATCAAACATTCTATCAATCAAACGACTAACAAAACAATCAATCAATCAAACCAATCAATCGATCAATCAAACAATCTATGAATCAAACAATCAATAAAACAATCAAACACTCAATCAATCAAACGACCAACAAAACAATCAATCAATCAAACAAATCAATCTATGAATCAAACGACCAACAAAACAATCAAACATTCTATCAATCAAACGACCAACAAAACAATCAATCAATCAAACAAATCAATCTATGAATCAAATGACCAACAAAACAATCAAACATTCTATCAATCAAACGACCAACAAAACAATCAATCAATCAAACCAATCAATCAATCAAACAATCTATGAATCAAACAATCAATAAAACAATCAAACAATCAATCAATCAAACGACCAACAAAACAATCAATCAATCAAACAAATCAATCTATGAATCAAACAACCAACAAAACAATCAAACATTCTATCAATCAAACGACCAACAAAACAATCAATCAATCAAACAAATCAATCTATGAATCAAACAATCAACAAAACAATAAAACATTCTATCAATCAAACCAATAAAACAATCTGTCAAACAATCAATCAATCAAACCATCCATCCATCCATCCCAGTCTAAATTGCTTTATAACACGTTCAGTACCTATTATCACCCCGCCGGAACACCGTTCATAAAAGTGCCTGTAACTCCTGTTCTAAAGAATTTACCTGTATTTTTATCCTTTGTTGACGTTTTTTAACTTGTAATTGTGAACGAACGAAGACATGCAGAAACAAACGGTTTTTTTCATTGTGTACATCAACTTGTCGTCTTCAAATGAGCCAAACCATTTCCCCATAGTTATAATATAAAATATAGAAATAGCTCCGCTAAGATCATGAGATATGCTAGAATCGCCCAGGAATCCTGGCAACCCACAGTGATTTTCCGGATTTCTGGCCGGCACCCAAAGTGGTAAGAAATAAACGGTCTGACAACTTTAGTGGTATGTACAGTAAGTACGTTATTATTGTCAATTTCCAAATATACACATACCTCCAGGGTGCTGTAGGACTGACGAGGCAATACATGATGCTTGAGGAAGTCCAGGTACTTCAATATCCATGTCTGTCGCTGGGTTGGGTCTTTAGTCCCACTTCCACTCGGTTTGGGATGCAATAGCTTCCCGTATTGGGTGCGCAGGGACGCTGCATGAGTTACCACCTCTTCGGCTGTGAAGCGCAATAACAACATTACGTTAGTTAATGTACACTGAAAGTGGGCTGACAGAAACAAGACTGTACTTGCATAGTGTGTGTGTGCTAGCTAGCTAGCTAGCCAGCCGCTAGCTAGCCAGCCGCTAGCTAGCTAGCTAGCCACTAACGTTAAACTCACCCGGGAGCTGCAATTCCTCCGCTATTTCCTTCCATTCTTTGTCCTTCTGTACGCGGTCATGGAAACAGCTGGAGGACACATCATACAGACATGGCTTCTGTTGCCACAACTCGACAAGCCTCTCCTCTTTGATACGACTCCACACAATTGGCGTCCGTTTGCGGGGCGGCATTATTGGATTTGTACAGTCACTGTCTCACATAAACGCACATGTGTCGCACTGATCACACGTCATCATGCGGTCGCACTGATCACACGTCATCATGCTGCATTTCTATTGGTTGGTAGCTGACGCTGGTCGTAGAATATCAAGCACTGTCAGATATGTGTCGCAGGCATCTTTGATCGCAAGACTTGCACGTCGGTCATCTTTGAACCTCTCTCACTGTGCGACGTACGACCTGCGTCTTGGATGTAGAATGTGCTATTATGACATCATACTGTGACATCACTAATGTTCTAGAATGTGCTATTATGACATACTGTGACATCACACATGTTCTAGAGTGTTTGATTATGACATCATACTGTGACATCAAAATGTTCTAGAATGTCCTATTATGACATACTGTGACATCACAAATGTTCTAGAGTGTTTGATTATGACATCATACTGTGACATCACAACGGAACATGTTTGAGTTGAATAATATAAATAATGTTGACGTTAAAAAAGAACAAATAAAATTATAAAAAACTACATAAAACAATGATACAAATTATAATAAAATATTTAAGTAAAATGTATAGAAATAAAGAAAAATAAGACAATGAAATAAAGATAATAATTAATTTAAACGCTATTTTAAAAAGGTACGTTTTGAGCAGTGCCAACTGAGTCTGCTGTCCTAACAGACTTGGGGTCTGTAGGATAAGCACTTATTCCCTCCGCCCTGAACATTTATGGAGATGTATGGGCCTTTTAAGTCAGTGATAAAAGTGTCTTTCAAGGATAAGTGAGCTCCTGCACTGATTATTATAGTTCAATATTCAATATTTGATCACCAAAAAAACCCAAAAAGCATAACAAGGCCCCTCCCTGCCCAAAAAGGGCCCCCAAAAATAGCACAGGCCCAGTGCCCTTTTCAGCCTTTGAGCACCTGCCCCTCTAACGTCCTGTGCACGTCCCTGGGTCACAGTCACAGGCGTGCTGCGAAGTTACCTGATATATAGGTCACCATCAGGCAATCTCTAATGGGAATGTCAGTTATCAGGTTTAAAAGTGTTGGGTTGTTGAAATGGTTCTAGGCCTATATAGGGATTAAGACTAATTACAATATCGGATCAATTCCCTCACTGGAATTATTTCCAAGTTCCAATTTGAATATATATGGTTACAAATGGACAGAGTTCTTATAAAGATAATACAATAAATAAATAAATAAATAAATAAATAAATAAATAAATAAATAAATAAATAAATAATACAATAGCCTAATACAGGAAAGAAAAAGAATAACAGAATATTGAGGGATAAAGTAGGGGCTTTCTTTGTTTGTCAGTCTTATTAAGTATGGAACAAGGGATGTCCTGTGTCTCTAAGCTTCATGTAAGTTGAGGAGTCGGAGGAGTTGATGTTATCTTTTTTTAAATGTGATTTCTAACCTTGTTGGCATCAACCAACTTGGGGGAGAGAGGACAGTATTATCTATGGCCTGGTGTGGACAGGGAGAGAGGACAATATGATCTATGCCCTGGTGTGGACAGGGAGAGAGGACAGTATTATCTATGGCCTGGTGTGGACAGGGAGAGAGGACAGGCTACAAAAAGCCCAAAACAAACTGGTCAGACTAAACTGCTTGGCCTTACTCCTAAAACCCACCTCACCCCAGCCCATTTTGACAATCTAGGATGGCTTAGAGTAGACGACAGAGTACAGCAACTTGCAATGGGCCTGGTCTACAAGATACACTACACGACTAAGATACCCATGTACCTGTCGAAATACTTCCTAAAGGTCAGTGAAGTCCACGACCACAACACCAGAGGGAGTTCCACAAATCACGTTCAACCCAGATTCGGCTCAAACAAGGGACTAAACACGTTTCGCAATTATGCCACAATAATGTGGAATGCCCACATTAATGGAATGTGAATCCCTACCCTCCTTCAAAACCGCTCTCAAAGAGCACCTATACGGGTGGCTGCAATTATAAACTGGCCCTGGTAAAAAATAAATAAATAAAATAAAAAATACAGTTTCTTCCCCTTCAGATGTATATTTTTTTTATTGTCTCTTTTTCTTACACAGTACTGTATATTTGTATGTCTTGTATGTCATAAATGTCTTGATGAATTGAAAATGGAGGACCCTGATGTAAACAAGATGAAAGTCTTTTTCTGGTCTTCATCCTCTTAGCAATTGTGTGTATTGAGCTGTACTGTATTGTACCCATTCTGCAATCTGTTAATAAAGTTTTCAGTCAATCAATCAATATTCTGTACACATGGCCTGGTGTGGACAGGGAGAAGACAGTATTCTTACTTACCTGAAATAGTCACTGCAGTCACACAGGATGTTCTTGTGAGCATTAAATTCAGTGCTGTTGACTTTAATAACCACATCACAGAGCCTTCCCTCCAGACGCAGCTCATTAAGGATTGTACAGGACATTGTTTCCTTTTCCATGTGGGGATTTTAAATTGTATCTACAGAATATATTCAAGCTTACAGACAAGTAGCCGGAAACAACAAGTGAGATCTTCGCTTGTCTTCTGAGATCTGAAATCTTCTGAGAGAATTGTTGAATATACTGTACACAAATGTTCTAGAATGTGCTATTATGACATCATACTGTGACATCACTAATGTTCTAGAATGTTCTATTATGACATACTGGCTGCGGTTACATGGTGACTTTTAATTCCGAATTATAACTTCGGAATCAAATCATTCGGATGTAAAAAAAAATCATGCAAGTTTACATGTCAAATCTTAATTCCGACAAGGTGTTTACATGAAAGTCACTGTCTAATCGGGAGTTTTCGAGTCATCGTAAGGTTTGGGGCTGGGAAGGCTTCTGATTGGGTAAACGTAAACAGGATGTTAACGTCATTACGTTTACCGGAAGTAAACAAACAGCTGCGACCGGTATTCTTAGCTACTGTGCTAGCGTACCAAACAACATTAACCAGACTCTCGGTGTGTCTATTGTGCTAACGTTAAAGGCCTCTACATGCTACAGCAACTTCAAAGCAACTGCACCACAACATCGACAAAGCAAAGGTGTTGCAGACACTCTGCCTTTATGCTTCTGCAACATCGACGCACAGCTTATGTAACATTGTACCCCATATGTAGCAACCCATTGATAACAAGCAGACAAATAAGCATCATTTTTACTTCCGGGCGGGGGGTTTCAAAATAAAAGAGCGACGTCTAAAAGCACCGTAAATACGTTTATTCTTTACAATATCTAACGTTACACGAACCTAAACTAATCTAAAGTTAGTTTAGGTTCGTGTTAACGTTAGATAATGTACAAAATAAACGTATTTACGGTGCTTTTAGACGTCGCTCTTTTATTTTGAAATCCCCCGACGGAAGTATTATAGTGTCTGTTGCTAGCAGCTTAACTTTTGCCGGCCGGTTCTGTGCTTTTTCTAGCTAACGTATCATCATTAGTTTCCAAAGGAGAGGAGAGAAAGACCGCAGCTCACATGCAGCTCAAACTACCTGTTGGAATAAATTAATTGATTGATGTTTAACTTGTCCCTGTGTGTGTCCAGTCATTTCGACTAGCAAATGTTGTATTTAACGTTACCTCAGGATACCATTGTATTTAGTTGGTTAGCTATGTAGCTAATGTGGATAGAATTTTGTATAGCATCAATACTAGCTGGCTGGCTACAGCTTTATTTACTAAATTATGGAGGCTTTTTAATCGTCAAGGTAAGAGAGGATTTGTCATGATCAACTGAAGGCCTATGCTATGGAACAATATGTGCCCCTGTTCGCGATCATCTATGTGTACTGTAGCCTATGCGCGATCATGCGCAGAAAGACCGGGGGGAACTAATTCCGAAAAATGCGTGAAAAGCGTTTACATGGACAGAAAAAGCTTTAATTCGGAATGATAAACGGAATAAACCGGCCACTTACATCGGAATGGATTTTATTTCGGAATGTCCATTTTCATTCGGAATTAAGTATTTTCAGATGTTTACATGATAACTTTAAATAGGATTTAACGTTAATTCCGAATGAAAAGGGGAATAATTCTGTACACATGGCCTGGTGTGGACAGGGAGAAGACAGTATTCTTACTTACCTGAAATAGTCACTGCAGTCACACAGGATGTTCTTGTGAGCATTAAACTCAGTGCTGTTGACTTTAATAACCACATCACACAGCCTTCCCTCCAGACGCAGCTCATTAAGGATTGTACAGGACACTGGCTGCGTTTACATGGACAGTTTATTCCCCTTTTCATTCGGAATTAACGTTAAATCCTATTTAAAGTTATCATGTAAACATCTGAAAATACTTAATTCCGAATGAAAATGGCCATTCCGAAATAAAATCCATTCCGATGTAAGTGGCCGGTTTATTCCGTTTATCATTCCGAATTAAAGCTTTTTCTGTCCATGTAAACGCTTTTTCGGAATTAGTTCCCCCCGGTCTTTCTGCGCATGATCGCGCATACACTCTTAAAAAAAAATGTATTTTTACGGGACTTTCAATGTATTATTTTACAGATTACTTTTGTTTTTCTACTTTAAGTGTAAATCCCATAAAAATACAGGAAATTCCATAAAAATACAGTAAATAACCTTTAATACAAATATTAACCATTAAATAAAGGTTGTAATCTGTAGGTTGATTTAATAAGAAATTATCTTTTTTTTACAGGATTATTCCATTGCTTAATTGTCTTGAATGTTAAATTACATGTAAAACACCTAGAATATACATCATTTTACTGTATGTGAAAATAAGGCAACTTTCTGTTTTTTTGCTGTTAAACTTTAAATGTAATGTTAAATAATGTTAAAAAAGAGAATAATATAATTAAAAAACAGTAAAAACCTTCAGTTATTCTACAGGTAATTCTTTTTAAATACATGTATTTGCTTAATTGTGTTGAATGTTAAATTACATTGAATTGTATGTAAAAACACATAAGATACTCATCATTTTACTGAATGTGAAAATAAGGCAACTTTCAGTATTTAAAAAAAATACGATCAAACTCCTTCAATAAAGTGACAGAACTTAAAGTTCAGCAGTGAAACACTGTTATTTCACAGGTTTTTCCTACATTTATGATGAAACACCTTCAATTAAGTGACATAACTTAAGTTCAGCAGTGAAACACTGTTATTTTACAGGTTTCCCCATAATTATTACAATCAAACTCCTTCAATTAAGTGACAGAACTTCGTTCAGCAGTGAAACGCTGTTATTTGGCAGGTTTTTCCTACATTTATGATGAAACACCTTCAATTAAGTGACATAACTAAAAGTTCAGCAGTGAAATACTGTCATTTGACAGTATTTTCCTAAATTATTACGATCAAACTCCTTCAATTAAGTGACAGAACTTAAAGTTCAGCAGTGAAACACTGTTATTTCACAGGTTTTTCCTACATTTACGATGAAACACCTTCAATTAAGTGACATAACTTAAGTTCAGCAGTGAAACACTGTTATTTTACAGGTTTCCCCATAATTATTACAATCAAACTCCTTCAATTAAGTGACAGAACTTCGTTCAGCAGTGAAACGCTGTTATTTGGCAGGTTTTTCCTACATTTATGATGAAACACCTTCAATTAAGTGACATAACTAAAAGTTCAGCAGTGAAATACTGTCATTTGACAGTATTTTCCTAAATTATTACGATCAAACTCCTTCAATTAAGTGACAGAACTTAAAGTTCAGCAGTGAAACACTGTTATTTCACAGGTTTTTCCTACATTTACGATGAAACACCTTCAATTAAGTGACATAACTTAAGTTCAGCAGTGAAACACTGTTATTCTACAGGTTTTTCCAAAATGATTACAATCAAACTCCTTCAATTAAGTGACAGAACTTCGTTCAGCAGTGAAACGCTGTTATTTGGCAGGTTTTTCCTACATTTATGATGAAACACCTTCAATTAAGTGACATAACTTAAGTTCAGCAGTGAAACACTGTTATTTTACAGGTTTCCCCATAATTATTACAATCAAACTCATTCAATTAAGTGACAGAACTTCGTTCAGCAGTGAAACACTGTTATTCTACAGGTTTTTCCAAAATGATTACAATCAAACTCCTTCAATTAAGTGACAGAACTTAAAGTTCAGCAGTGAAACACTGTTATTTCACAGGTTTTTCCTACATTTACGATGAAACACCTTCAATTAAGTGACATAACTTAAGTTCAGCAGTGAAACACTGTTATTTTACAGGTTTCCCCATAATTATTACAATCAAACTCCTTCAATTAAGTGACAGAACTTCGTTCAGCAGTGAAACGCTGTTATTTGGCAGGTTTTTCCTACATTTATGATGAAACACCTTCAATTAAGTGACATAACTAAAAGTTCAGCAGTGAAATACTGTCATTTGACAGTATTTTCCTAAATTATTACGATCAAACACCTTCAATTAAGTGACATAACTTAAGTTCAGCAGTGAAACACTGTTATTTTACAGGTTTCCCCATAATTATTACAATCAAACTCATTCAATTAAGTGACAGAACTTCGTTCAGCAGTGAAACACTGTTATTCTACAGGTTTTTCCAAAATGATTACAATCAAACTCCTTCAATTAAGTGACAGAACTTAAAGTTCAGCAGTGAAACACTGTTATTTCACAGGTTTTTCCTACATTTACGATGAAACACCTTCAATTAAGTGACATAACTTAAGTTCAGCAGTGAAACACTGTTACTTTACAGGTTTCCCCATAATTATTACAATCAAACTCCTTCAATTAAGTGACATAACTTCGTTCAGCAGTGAAACACTGTTATTCTACAGGTTTTTCCAAAATGATTACAATCAAACTCCTTCAATTAAGTGACAGAACACAAAGTTCAGCAGTGAATTTTTTTTACAGATATTTGCTATATATTCTCTGTATTTTTACAGCCCAACTGCTGTATACAAATTCAAATTACCTATTATTTGAAATCCCTTTAAAAGTATCTGGACAAGACATTTTTCTTTTTTAAATGTCAATGCACATTAGGGAAAATGAATGATGTTCAAATAAAAGCCCAAGTTCTAATCTATCGGTTTTCATTTCATGTTTCAATCTGCTCCAGAGGCTGATATAAAAGGTTTTATTAACTGACAATTCTGAAAATCTTTCCAAAAAACCCTAATTGCATAGGTTTTAATAGGAGTTTTTAGCAGGCGTTTTATGTCTAAATGGGTTAAGTATTCATTTTGCATGGTCTCAGCTGCACTCCAGTTCAACAACCCACAAGCAAGCACTCTTCTCAGTATATTTGGAGTACATACAGTTGATATATACAGTTGATATACCTTGTAAAAGTCAGTACAGTTAATGTGTCAAAAGTAGAAATAAGCATTTAAAAGCTCTATTCTCCAATGTGGATGATAATCTGCCAATGGTGAAAAGGAAACGACTATATCTAGCATACTATTGTATAGTGCTGAGAGATGAGTCGGCGGTGGTGTCTCGAAGGAGAGCGGTATTTATTAGCACAACATTTTATATGGAAATCACAACATTTATATGGAATGTCACTGTAAACCAGTGTTCATTTTGGCAGCTATTTTCATTTTAGTTTTAGTCTTAGTAATGTGTCAAGTGCTCCTTTTTCGTTTATCATATTTAGTCATTTTCATTTATTTTTTTCGTTTAGTCAGTTTTAGTCAACTAAAATGTCTGAGCATTTTAGTAAACGGATGACATTTTTGTCTATTTTTAGTCAATGGAAAAAAACTTGGCAGAAGTCAGAAATAGTCAACATGGAACATATTCTGATTTAAATTGCGTATTTATTTTTTAACCTATAGGGGAATCTGAGTCGGCGGCACAAGTAATAAACAGGAAGGGTGCAGCACTCACTGTCGATCTGTGAATGGAGAAATAACTTAATAAGACAGTCACATTATGGCCCTGTCCACACGAGAGTTTGGATTTAATATGACCGAAGTTTGAAAAAATAAAACTCCGTCCACACGGTGAACACAGGTGGACAACCGTGTATAACTGCGTACTCACGGGCAGAGCTGGAACCCAGCAACCGATACATTTAGTACAATGTAATACAATGCCAAAGCAGTAGGCGGCGATGTTGTTCAGACATGAAGGCCATTTCAACCAATCAGAAAAGACTGAACGCTCACTAAACTTCCTGTTGGGTCGCGATCTGCCATTAATTTACTGAAGAAGAAGAAGTAAACTTCCTGTTTAGAAGCACAGCTGGACCCTATTGATCATTTTGCCAACGGAACATATATTTTCAGCAAAGAAAGAAACTGCAATAAACAAACGGATACATTCACTGTGTTCTGCCTCTCATTTTGTTGATGAAACAAAACCATCAGCAACACAATTTACCACCAAGAGCGGATAGTTTAGTCTCACAAAAAAGATCTCCGGTGTTGTTAGCTACATGCTAATGTCAATGGCATTCTCTATGTATAGTATATAGCTTAAATGCTAACGTAATAATGTAACGTTAACGCTAGTATAATGAATGGATGCAAACGTTATTTAACACATTGCAGAATGGGTACAATACAATACGGCTCAATACAAACAATTGTTAAGGGGATGCAGTCTGGACTGGGTTCCTTATAACAATAACTTGACAACACATGAGTTTAGTTTAGCTGCAGCTACATGTTTACTCTGAGCGTCAACAGACATCAGTCGATCACAACACTCTTCAACACAGACGATACGTTTTTAACAAAAGTTTGTTACAATCATTTTCATATAACGCTACTTGGGACAGCTCTGCTGTAAACACTGGTGTAGTTGGCTCTGCTCTAATCTCTCTACCCCGCGGTCTGCCGTGAACATGGGGAATAATTGCGACAGCTCTGCTGTAAACACTGGGAATAACCCCGGTTGCTATGCCCACACGCAACTGCAAAACCGCACAACTCCACCCTGGCCACCGGTTTCAAAGACCGCGGTTGCAGTGTAGCAAATCCCCGGTTGTGTGTGGCCGAACAGTGCAACTGCGCACATACAATCACGGTTACATTAAACCCAGCGTTCGTGTGGACGGGGCCTATGTCTGGCCTTGCTCACCTGGCAGCGATTTATTTGAAAATATTAAATAACAGTAACAGCAGCCAGTGTAACAGTGTCAACAACACTAACAGGATACTGTGTTTTGTAAACAAACAAACACAGTAGTTGAACTTGAGTAGATAATAGTACAGTACAATAGTGTATAGTACACACAGTAGCAATCTGATTGCAATCTGCTTGCATAAACATAAAATGATAAATCACATTTTGAGGTTGTTGTGTAAAGTGCCACATGGTGATGGAAGGTCTGGTTAGGGGTTAGATTTAGAGGTGGTCTAGGTTTGGTTAGGGGTTAGAGTTAGAGATGGTCTAGAGGTCTGGTTATGGCCTCTATTAACCAGACCTAGACCACCTCTGACTCTAACCCCTAACCAGACCAAGACCACCTCTCTGACTCTAACCCCTAACCAGACCTAGACCACCTAGGCTCTTACTCTAACCCCCAAGTTAAGTTTGGTGATGGTCATTGGTCAGTGCTGGGCTGCTGCTGGCAGCGGTTTATTCTATAACAACATGATACTGTAAACTAAACACAGTAGTACTAGTAGTACACACTGATTGCAATCTGCTTGCATAAAAATATACATTCTGAGGTCAGTGTACTGTTAAAGTGCCACATGGAAGAGGTCTGGTTAGTGGTTAGAGTTAGAGGTGGTCTAGGTCTGGTTAGGGGTTAGAGTTAGAGGTGGTCTAGGTCTGGTTATGGCCTCTATTAACCAGACCTAGACCACCTCTGACTCTAACCCCTAACCAGACCTAGACCACCTCTAACTCTAACCCCTAAGTTACGGTTGGTGATGGTCAGTGTAAACGTCCGTGCGGAACCAAAGTGCTCAACCATAATATACTATAATGTGTATATGTACTGTATATCACTTTATATACATGCCAACACTAATTTATTAATCATATTGTAAATAAGCTGTGTATACCAACTATGGGGTGCTCTTTGCCATGTGTGTATGGATATATATATATATATATATATATATATATATATATATATATATATATATATATATATATATATATATATATATATATATATATATATATATATATATATATATATATATATATATATATATATATATATATATATATATATACATACACACACATACATATCCATGGCAAAGAGCACCCCAGTTGGTGTACAGCTTATTATTTATAATATGATACAGTATTTATGGGATAAATATATATGCGTGTGTGTATATGTGTATGTATACAGTATATACAGAACAATGCTATAAACATCATGTATGAATATGTATCATGTATGAATATGTGCAGGTATATATGTGTATAAAAAATGGGAGTCTTCAGGCGTAGGCCCGGCAAGCTATATAGTGCTTCTCCCTAGCCCTTTTCGGACAATGCTGCAACAGCAGCTTGTAAAACTTGCGATTTATGACCATTGTCATGTGTCCAATATAAAAATTAACTGAACTGAAAACAAGAATGTTATTCATCCTCTTTCTTCCAGTGCTGCTGTATCTTGTTTCGCTTCATTTTAGTCCTGATGGCTCTGGATTCTCTGTAATACACACAAACAGAAATACTATTTCAATCAACCTCATGGAGAAATAAAGAAGAAATTGCATCAGATTGATGTCCAAATCTTCAGAATTTGGACATGAGACCATTCTGATCTTGTGAGCTCACGTTTCACTGCCCACATCATTCTGGCAAATCTCCATAGAGAGAAGTTTGTAATCTACGAGAAGAGGTGGTTTAGGTGTGACAACAGTGAGAAGCAACTGTTCATTTCAAAACACCAATGGCGGAGGTTAGCGTAGATGCTGCTATTAACATTAGTTATATCTGAAATGAAATGAGTTTCTTAATTGGAAGAGCAAAGAACAGCACTGAAGGTTTTCTTTCCTGTGGAAACTGTATTCGCTTTACTCCCGACCTTGTGGTGGAAAGAATTAGATTTACCTGAATAGAGGTTGATCCGATCACCTGCCAAATAGTTTTGAAAAAAGGGACATGAAATAAATCACAAGTAATCAAATGAATTAACAGCAAACTCACCAGTCATTCCAGCCAGTCATGCTCTGATATCTTCGATATGAGTGACAGGACCTTGGGATTGACTGCGAGACACTTCTTATTGCCTTGTTTGTGGACTTTTGAGCCCTTGTCCGGATTTATCTTGAACATGCATCTGTAGAGGAGTGGTACATAAAAGGATTGACATCGTTATCAAATGGTGTACATTTACACAATTCCGTTCATTCTCACATTGGTGGGCCTTGGCTGCATACCGTGATACTGCTATAGCCTATGTGTGTGCTGCTCTCAATGAATGTTTGAAAGAATGGGCTCTGTCACTCATGCCCTGCCTTCTGCACTGCATTGATTCACTCTCAAACTGCTACAAGGACTTTATGATTAAAAGTTCATTATGCTGCGGTTAGGTGGCCGAGCGGAGATTGCGTTCGTCACCAACCCCGGAGCTGTGAGCTGGATTCGCCTGTTCGAATCCAGCTCGAATCCAGCTCACAGCTCCGGGGTTGTCACCAGCTTGGCTGGCCGTCTGCACTAATACAATTGGCTGTATTAGAGGGTGGGAGAAGCTGGCGGGGTGGGTCCGGGTCGTTGTAAACAGCGACTCCTACAGTTCGGTCGGGGCGCCTGCTAAGCGCGGATAGGACTTGAGGGGGATAGTGTGATCCTCCCACACGCTACGCCCTCTCGATGAGAATCTGCGCTGCCAGGTGAAAAGAAGCGGTGATTGGCTGGACGTGTGTCGGAGGAAGCACGTGGTAGCCTCCACTCTCCCAGATGATCTGACTGTGGGGGGTAAGTGCGCAGCGACCAGGAAGGGACTGGGAATTGGCATACGACTAACATTGGGATGGGAGAAAATCGGAGGAAAATGGAGGGGGAAAAAGATAAAAAAAAAAAAAAAAAAAAAAAAGTTCATTATGCTGGTAAATGAATAAAAAGATGAAAAAAATATACAATTACCTTTGAAGAAACTCCATTGTTGCACCCAGCTCTACAGGATAGTCGATGTTGAGGGCATAATAGATCATGAACATGGCATTGACTGCTTCAGTGAACGTTGAGACTCCATCATTGACCACCACCTGGTCCACTGCTACCATGAAGACAGATGCAGTCAGTGGGCTTTGTCCTGTGAAGGTATGACAGACACACGCGCACACACACACACACACACACACACAGAAAAATAGACAACACTGAGCTGACAAGTTTTAACATTAGCCAAAATGCGGGCGGCTAGGTGGCGCAGTGGGCAAGGCGTTCGCCACCAATGCAGGAGATGCTGGGTTCGAGCCCAGCTCTCGGCGTTGCTACCAGCTTGGCTGGTTGTTCATACTAATACAATTGGCAGTATTAGGGGGTGGGAAGCTGGTGGGTGGGGATTGGACGTTGTGGACAGCGACTCCTACAGGTCGGTTGGTGCGCCTGCGCAGTAGAATCAGGAAGCAACGAGGGCGGCGTGTCTCTCCCACGCAGACCCTCGCCGCTGAGAGATCACGCTGTGCAGGTGAAAAGATGCGACGGCTGCCTCCTTGAGTACCGGAGGGGACACGTGATGCAAGGCTTCGTCCACATTGCAGCCGGCTTGTGGGAGGCATGGCCTAACAGCGTTCGAGACAGGGGAGGGTAGGGGGAAGGGTAGGGTAATTGGACAATACGAAATTGGGGACGGGAGAAAAATAGAAAAATGGGGAGAAAAAGTAGATAAAAAAAAACATTTATTTTTCGATAATTCACCGCTGTCATGGGCAACGCGCAATAATGACCGCTGTCAGGGGCAACAGAGCGCTATTGACCAATCACAATCAAGCATTTTGATCGCAGTCACGAAAGCTAAGCATTACCATTATGCACAACTGCACTACATCAGTGCAATCAAGTCCACACACCTGCCGGGTGCCGGCGATGACAGAGGAGCCACAGAACAACTGAGTCTGCATTTGATCTCATCTTGTCGATGGTGTAAAATGAATTAGGTATATTGTTAGTAAGTTAGCCATGTAATAAGCGGGATAATGTATAGCTATACTCTGTCAATGTCGCAAAATAATTGACCTTCACTGGGTTTAGAACACCTCGGCTGTGCCTCGGTGTTCCAGAACGCAGTGTCTGTCAATTATTTTGCGACAATGACAGAGTATAGCTATACATTATCCTTTACTTAACTTACCACACAGCAATATGCATGGGGTTGTGGGAAGATCCTGAGAGTTCACATCTGCTGCAAGATCGGTATCGTCAACATTTATGAGCATCTTGTTTTGGTCTTCTTTGAAGTGAGCTAAAAGCAGTAACACAGTCCCAACGGAGTCATCACAACCCGCAGCCTGGATTTGAGGTTGGAGTTTTCCTGCAACACTATCTCTTTCTGGGCGCAGACACTTGAAAAATCCCAGGACTCTTTTGTATTTTACATTCATGGCCTCTTGGAATTCTTCATTTATCTGGACCCCAGTCAGTTCATTGAAATGAGCCTTCAAGCCAGTTGTGTTGAAAAGATAGGGCCATTCTTTTTTCAAAGTCCGTGTGTCTTTCTCATCTAGGACATCTCTTCTCTGGGAGGCAAACGTGTTAGTCATCAATGCTTCTATTTTCTTCTCATCTTTCTCATTTTCCTCAAACATTTTATGTAGGTCCTCTTTCATCTTCCTCTGTGATTCGTCATTTGCAGCACGCAGTTGAGGTTCTGGGTTCACACATCCATAAGACATTTTCCTTCGTGTCTTTCCCTTGTCAACACTGCTGGGTGTCATCGTTGGTGGACCTATCCTTTTGTGGTTGTCCACTCTGCATTGTAGTTGTTTTGCTAGAGCATCGTAGCCACTACCTATGACTTGATCCTCAATCACATCCTTGAATGACTTAGGATACTCTTGTACCATCTTGCGGGCAATTTCATTCAAATGTTTCTTTTGAGGATGTTTGCAGACAACCAGGATTTCTGCGGAAATCAACCTGACTATTTCTCTTCTATCCCTCGCCGTTGGCCGCTCTTCATTCTCCAATATTTTTTGTATATTCGACGGCATGATGTTCCACTGTATCTTGAAACTGAAGTGCCAGTTATTGTCCAGTGCTGCTGTTCCCTTCTCACGGCTGATGGAGCACTCATTGGTGGAGGACAATGAGGACATCGGCAGACCTGGAATACAGTAAGCCATAATTAGCACAGATATGAGAGATTGGTTGTTTTGCCTCTGAGACAATATCATTTATATTTTAAATGAAACAATGAACTATGAGGTAAAAGTTCAGAATGTCTGCTTTCAATTCATGTGTTGTTTTTTAACATACATTGAACCATTTTAGAATAGTGCCATTCTGTATGACAGGTGTTTATTTTTTTTTAAACACATTTACATAGTCAGTAAGAACAGTTTTGGGCCGACCATTTACCAATTGAATTCAACATCCCCAACAGTATACATGGTAAATGTACGCACGTTTATTTGTGATGGGGCATAGTCTTGGCGTGAACGGAGGTGACAAGGAGCTTGTAGGCGAGCAGGAGTCAAACAGCGCATCCGCATTTCTGTCTGGAGTGTTGTTGGGAAAGTCTGTAGAGGGGTCCAAAATGGTAGTGAATGATAACGTTATTTTCAAAACAGGCACAGAGGAGTATTATCATATTGTTTGGACCACCACCTCTGCAAGTACACTACTCAGTGCGACCATGGTTGGATGTTAACAGTGAAGACGGCAACAAATTGAGCCCACAATATGAAACTCACATTTGAAGCTTAAATCAGTGTATTTAAGGGGGGTAGGCTCCCAGATTTCTATGTACTTGTGAGGTTTTGCCCGCTGCTCACTACCTTTTCTCTGTCTTCTTTAAGCCTACTGTTAGGAATTCCCTATTCTCTGTCTTCTTTAAGCCTACTGTTAGGAATTCCCTATTCTCTGTCTTCTTTAAGCCTACTGTTAGGAATTCCCTACTCACTCTCTCTAGCCCCCACCCTCTCGTTCCTTACCCTTAGTGGCCACACCTGTTTGATATTCTATTATCTCTCGCACCTGTGGTGGCAGGCTAATTAGTCCCCCTGTGGGCTTTAAATACCAGGGCGCTTCCCCTCGTTTCGGCGTGGGGTCGTGTTGTATTCATGCCGAGTCATATTCCTAACATCTAGACTCTTTTCGGGAGATCCTCTGGTCTACCAATGCTGTAAGATGGACCTCTCCAGCCTTGAGATGTTTGCTCCAGCCTTCGTCTGCTGTCGCCGTAGCCTGTGGAGGAGACTGTTCTGCGCTCCCTGTAACTTCCACGGGAGGCACCTCAGCGTTCCACTGCAGACCCCAGCGCAGCTGTTCGTCCTGACGCACATCTAGACCAACGCGCATCTCCCGGACCCTCGAGCTTGGCACGCTCCTCCGTACCAGCGCACTGACGCGCATCTCCCGGACCCTCGAGCTTGGCACGCTCCTCCGTACCAGCGCACTGACGCGCATCTCCCGGACCCTCGAGCTTGGCACGCTCCTCCGTACCAGCGCACTGACGCGCATCTTCCAGACCTTCGAGCTTGGCACGCTCCTCCGTACCAGCGCACTGACGCGCATCTTCCAGACCTTCGTGCTTGGCACACTCCTCCTCGTAGACGCACCCCGAGGCGTCTCTCTGTTCCGACGCGCACACCAAGGTGTGGCGCGCACTCTGTTCCTCGGCTCCGACAGCGGCTACCCGGTGGACGACGCTCTCGCCACCGCCACTGTTCCGACGCGCACACCAAGGTGTGGCGCGCACTCTGTTCCTCGGCTCCGACAGTGGCTACCCGGTGGACGACATCCTCGCCACCGCCACTGTTCCAGCTCCCTGTTCCGACGCGCACACCAAGGTGTGGCGCGCACTCTGTTCCTCGGCTCCGACAGTGGCTACCCGGTGGACGACATCCTCGCCACCGCCACTGTTCCAGCTCCCTGTTCCGACGCGCACACCAAGGTGTGGCGCGCACTCTGTTCCTCGGCTCCGACAGCGGCTACCCGGTGGACGATGCCCTCGTCACCGCCACTGTTCCAGCACCCTGTTCCTCGGCTCCGACAGCGGCTACCCGGTGGACGACATCCTCGCCACTGCCGTTGTTCCAGCGCTCTGTTCCTCGGCTCGGACAGCCAGCCACCCGGTGGCGATGCCCTCGCCCCGTTGCTGTCCCTTTACCTTTACGCATACGCTTGGGTGAGTTTTGATTGTGATGTCACTCACTCAGCGTAGTGCCCCTGCCCTCGCCCCGTTGCTGTCCCTTTACCTTTACGCATACGCTTGGGTGAGTTTTGATTGTGATGTCACTCACTCAGCGTAGTGCCCCTGCCCTCGCCCCGTTGCTGTCCCTTTACCTTTACGCATACGCTTGGGTGAGTTTTGATTGTGATGTCACTCACTCAGCGTAGTGCCCCTGCCCTCGCCCCGTTGCTGTCCCTGTACCTTTACGCATACGCCTGGGTGAGTTTTGATTGTGATGTCACTCACTCAGCGTAGTGCCCTAGCCCCCGTTTCCCGTTGCTGTCCCTGTACCTTTACGCATACGCCTGGGTGAGTTTTGATTGTGATGTCACTCACTCAGCGTAATGCCCCTTGCCCCCGTTCCCGCTGCTGTTCCTGTACCTTTACGCATACGCCTGGGTGAGTTTTGATTGTGATGTCACTCTCCCAGCGTATTGCCTCTGTTAGTTAGTTTGGACATTTCATCTCCCAGCGTATTGCCTCTGTTAGTTAGTTTGGACATTTCATCTCCCAGCGTATTGCCCCTGTTAGTTAGTTTGGACATTTCATCTCCCAGCGTATTGCCTCTGTTTTTGGTTCTCACTTAGAATAGTATTTTTGGACTTTACATCTCCCCCTGTGTGTTTGTCACACGAAGATATTATTACTTTGTTCACTTGGTTATTTGGACTGTTCTGCACCTGCTCTGTTTTTTCCCTTTTGTGCATTAACTCTCTCCTCTGTCCTGCAGAGCGGCCCAGATGTTCTCCCCTTCTAGTTCCACCTAGTTCCTGTTCCCTAGTTCTCCCCTTTCTGGTTCCACCTAGTTTCCTGGTCCCAAGTTCTCCCCTTCTAGTTCCACCTAGTTCCTGTTCCCTAGTTCTCCCCTTTCTAGTTCCACCTAGTTCCTGGTCCCAAGTTCTCCCCTTCTAGTTCCACCTAGTTCCTTGTCCCTAGTTCCCCTAGTCCCCGTTTTCTCCTGTTCCCTAGCTCTCCTAGTCCCTAGTCCTCTCTCCCTAGTTCTCCTTGTCCCTGGTTTACCTAGTCTCTAGTTCCTCTGTCCCAAGGCGTTCCCTTAACCTTCCCTTTGGCGTTCCCTTTTCCTTCCCGCCTCTTAAAGGCACCTTTCCTTCCCCTCATATTATATTCCTGTATTTGTGATTCTCCCTTAAAGGGACAGTGCCCTTTTCCCTGTATTTCCCTGTTGTTCAATAAATATCTGTTTCTTGCAAACCATCATACCTGTCTTGTGTTGTGCGATTGGGGTCGGTTACAAACCATAACAGTACGACCCCACCAAATCGACGACCCCAGCCAGCACAGACTGTGTATGTTGAGTTTGCCTTTTTTTTCTTGTTCCCTCTAGCTCCCTTGTTAGCCCTGTTAGCTTCCCTGTTAGCCCAGTTTAACTTCCTTGTTAGTCCTGTTTAGCTCCCTTGTTAGCCTGTTACTCCCCTGTTTAGCTTGTTAGTCTCCCCGGTTAGCTTCCCGTTTTGCCCTGTTTGACCCCCCTGTAGCTAGCCATGCCCTGGCAGCTAACCCAGTCCCTCAGCAGAGCCCCGGTCTGCTAGCTTGGCCCCGGCTGTTAGCACAGCCTCTATGTTAATGCAGCCTTGCAGCTGGCATAGGCCCTGTAGCTAGCCAGGCCCAAGCAGCTAACCCGGTCCCTCTGCATGGCCTCCACTTTTTTGTGTAGTTTATCCCACTGCTAGGACTGCCCTTTCAGCTAGCAAGGTCAGTTTTTCTCACACAGCTAGGACTGTCCTTCCAGCTAGCTTGTGCTCTCATGCTGGTCCAGCCCTGTCTGCCAGCCTAGCTCCGGCAGCTTGCGCAGCCTCTATGTTGATGTAGCAGTACGGCTAGCATAGGCCCTGTGGCTATCAGTGCCCTGGCAGCTAACCTTCCCTCTGCTAGCCCTTTCCGGTGCTTCCATGGTTACCCCTTAGCTACCCTGCTTGCCCCTCAGTTCTCTAGACCAGTGCTCTAGACCAGTTCTCTAGACCCAGTTCCTCTAGACCAGTTCCTCTAGACCAGTTCTCTAGACCAGTTCTCTAAACCAGTTCTCTAGACCAGTTCTCTTGCCCAGTTCGCTAGACTAGTTCTCTAGACCCAGTTCCTCTAGACCAGTTTCCCCCAGTTGCCCCTCTGCTACCCTAGTTACCCCTCGGCGACCCTGTTTCATTTGCTAGCCCCACTCTTGTGGTGGCTTCCCCTACTGGCTTGGCCAGTGCCTTTGTTTTTGTCTTGTTTTGCCCCCTGCCACTCTGTCTGTATTTGTTTTGGGTCGCCGGGTGGCTCCCGTTGGAGGGGGGGATACTGTGAGGTTTTGCCCGCTGCTCACTACCTTTTCTCTGTCTTCTTTAAGCCTACTGTTAGGAATTCCCTATTCTCTGTCTTCTTTAAGCCTACTGTTAGGAATTCCCTATTCTCTGTCTTCTTTAAGCCTACTGTTAGGAATTCCCTACTCACTCTCTCTAGCCCCCACCCTCTCGTTCCTTACCCTTAGTGGCCACACCTGTTTGATATTCTATTATCTCTCGCACCTGTGGTGGCAGGCTAATTAGTCCCCCTGTGGGCTTTAAATACCAGGGCGCTTCCCCTCGTTTCGGCGTGGGGTCGTGTTGTATTCATGCCGAGTCATATTCCTAACATCTAGACTCTTTTCGGGAGATCCTCTGGTCTACCAATGCTGTAAGATGGACCTCTCCAGCCTTGAGATGTTTGCTCCAGCCTTCGTCTGCTGTCGCCGTAGCCTGTGGAGGAGACTGTTCTGCGCTCCCTGTAACTTCCACGGGAGGCACCTCAGCGTTCCACTGCAGACCCCAGCGCAGCTGTTCGTCCTGACGCACATCTAGACCAACGCGCATCTCCCGGACCCTCGAGCTTGGCACGCTCCTCCGTACCAGCGCACTGACGCGCATCTCCCGGACCCTCGAGCTTGGCACGCTCCTCCGTACCAGCGCACTGACGCGCATCTCCCGGACCCTCGAGCTTGGCACGCTCCTCCGTACCAGCGCACTGACGCGCATCTTCCAGACCTTCGAGCTTGGCACGCTCCTCCGTACCAGCGCACTGACGCGCATCTTCCAGACCTTCGTGCTTGGCACACTCCTCCTCGTAGACGCACCGTCTCTCTGTTCCGACGCGCACACCAAGGTGTGGCGCGCACTCTGTTCCTCGGCTCCGACAGCGGCTACCCGGTGGACGACGCTCTCGCCACCGCCACTGTTCCGACGCGCACACCAAGGTGTGGCGCGCACTCTGTTCCTCGGCTCCGACAGTGGCTACCCGGTGGACGACATCCTCGCCACCGCCACTGTTCCAGCTCCCTGTTCCGACGCGCACACCAAGGTGTGGCGCGCACTCTGTTCCTCGGCTCCGACAGTGGCTACCCGGTGGACGACATCCTCGCCACCGCCACTGTTCCAGCTCCCTGTTCCGACGCGCACACCAAGGTGTGGCGCGCACTCTGTTCCTCGGCTCCGACAGCGGCTACCCGGTGGACGATGCCCTCGTCACCGCCACTGTTCCAGCACCCTGTTCCTCGGCTCCGACAGCGGCTACCCGGTGGACGACATCCTCGCCACCGCCGTTGTTCCAGCGCTCTGTTCCTCGGCTCGGACAGCCAGCCACCCGATGGCGATGCCCTCGCCCCGTTGCTGTCCCTTTACCTTTACGCATACGCTTGGGTGAGTTTTGATTGTGATGTCACTCACTCAGCGTAGTGCCCCTGCCCTCGCCCCGTTGCTGTCCCTTTACCTTTACGCATACGCTTGGGTGAGTTTTGATTGTGATGTCACTCACTCAGCGTAGTGCCCCTGCCCTCGCCCCGTTGCTGTCCCTTTACCTTTACGCATACGCTTGGGTGAGTTTTGATTGTGATGTCAGTCACTCAGCGTAGTGCCCCTGCCCTCGCCCCGTTGCTGTCCCTGTACCTTTACGCATACGCCTGGGTGAGTTTTGATTGTGATGTCACTCACTCAGCGTAGTGCCCTAGCCCCCGTTTCCCGTTGCTGTCCCTGTACCTTTACGCATACGCCTGGGTGAGTTTTGATTGTGATGTCACTCACTCAGCGTAATGCCCCTTGCCCCCGTTCCCGCTGCTGTTCCTGTACCTTTACGCATACGCCTGGGTGAGTTTTGATTGTGATGTCACTCTCCCAGCGTATTGCCTCTGTTAGTTAGTTTGGACATTTCATCTCCCAGCGTATTGCCTCTGTTAGTTAGTTTGGACATTTCATCTCCCAGCGTATTGCCCCTGTTAGTTAGTTTGGACATTTCATCTCCCAGCGTATTGCCTCTGTTTTTGGTTCTCACTTAGAATAGTATTTTTGGACTTTACATCTCCCCCTGTGTGTTTGTCACACGAAGATATTATTACTTTGTTCACTTGGTTATTTGGACTGTTCTGCACCTGCTCTGTTTTTTCCCTTTTGTGCATTAACTCTCTCCTCTGTCCTGCAGAGCGGCCCAGATGTTCTCCCCTTCTAGTTCCACCTAGTTCCTGTTCCCTAGTTCTCCCCTTTCTGGTTCCACCTAGTTTCCTGGTCCCAAGTTCTCCCCTTCTAGTTCCACCTAGTTCCTGTTCCCTAGTTCTCCCCTTTCTAGTTCCACCTAGTTCCTGGTCCCAAGTTCTCCCCTTCTAGTTCCACCTAGTTCCTTGTCCCTAGTTCCCCTAGTCCCCGTTTTCTCCTGTTCCCTAGCTCTCCTAGTCCCTAGTCCTCTCTCCCTAGTTCTCCTTGTCCCTGGTTTACCTAGTCTCTAGTTCCTCTGTCCCAAGGCGTTCCCTTAACCTTCCCTTTGGCGTTCCCTTTTCCTTCCCGCCTCTTAAAGGCACCTTTCCTTCCCCTCATATTATATTCCTGTATTTGTGATTCTCCCTTAAAGGGACAGTGCCCTTTTCCCTGTATTTCCCTGTTGTTCAATAAATATCTGTTTCTTGCAAACCATCATACCTGTCTTGTGTTGTGCGATTGGGGTCGGTTACAAACCATAACAGTACGACCCCACCAAATCGACGACCCCAGCCAGCACAGACTGTGTATGTTGAGTTTGCCTTTTTTTTCTTGTTCCCTCTAGCTCCCTTGTTAGCCCTGTTAGCTTCCCTGTTAGCCCAGTTTAACTTCCTTGTTAGTCCTGTTTAGCTCCCTTGTTAGCCTGTTACTCCCCTGTTTAGCTTGTTAGTCTCCCCGGTTAGCTTCCCGTTTTGCCCTGTTTGACCCCCCTGTAGCTAGCCATGCCCTGGCAGCTAACCCAGTCCCTCAGCAGAGCCCCGGTCTGCTAGCTTGGCCCCGGCTGTTAGCACAGCCTCTATGTTAATGCAGCCTTGCAGCTGGCATAGGCCCTGTAGCTAGCCAGGCCCAAGCAGCTAACCCGGTCCCTCTGCATGGCCTCCACTTTTTTGTGTAGTTTATCCCACTGCTAGGACTGCCCTTTCAGCTAGCAAGGTCAGTTTTTCTCACACAGCTAGGACTGTCCTTCCAGCTAGCTTGTGCTCTCATGCTGGTCCAGCCCTGTCTGCCAGCCTAGCTCCGGCAGCTTGCGCAGCCTCTATGTTGATGTAGCAGTACGGCTAGCATAGGCCCTGTGGCTATCAGTGCCCTGGCAGCTAACCTTCCCTCTGCTAGCCCTTTCCGGTGCTTCCATGGTTACCCCTTAGCTACCCTGCTTGCCCCTCAGTTCTCTAGACCAGTGCTCTAGACCAGTTCTCTAGACCCAGTTCCTCTAGACCAGTTCCTCTAGACCAGTTCTCTAGACCAGTTCTCTAAACCAGTTCTCTAGACCAGTTCTCTTGCCCAGTTCGCTAGACTAGTTCTCTAGACCCAGTTCCTCTAGACCAGTTTCCCCCAGTTGCCCCTCTGCTACCCTAGTTACCCCTCGGCGACCCTGTTTCGTTTGCTAGCCCCACTCTTGTGGTGGCTTCCCCTACTGGCTTGGCCAGTGCCTTTGTTTTTGTCTTGTTTTGCCCCCTGCCACTCTGTCTGTATTTGTTTTGGGTCGCCGGGTGGCTCCCGTTGGAGGGGGGGATACTGTGAGGTTTTGCCCGCTGCTCACTACCTTTTCTCTGTCTTCTTTAAGCCTACTGTTAGGAATTCCCTATTCTCTGTCTTCTTTAAGCCTACTGTTAGGAATTCCCTATTCTCTGTCTTCTTTAAGCCTACTGTTAGGAATTCCCTACTCACTCTCTCTAGCCCCCACCCTCTCGTTCCTTACCCTTAGTGGCCACACCTGTTTGATATTCTATTATCTCTCGCACCTGTGGTGGCAGGCTAATTAGTCCCCCTGTGGGCTTTAAATACCAGGGCGCTTCCCCTCGTTTCGGCGTGGGGTCGTGTTGTATTCATGCCGAGTCATATTCCTAACATCTAGACTCTTTTCGGGAGATCCTCTGGTCTACCAATGCTGTAAGATGGACCTCTCCAGCCTTGAGATGTTTGCTCCAGCCTTCGTCTGCTGTCGCCGTAGCCTGTGGAGGAGACTGTTCTGCGCTCCCTGTAACTTCCACGGGAGGCACCTCAGCGTTCCACTGCAGACCCCAGCGCAGCTGTTCGTCCTGACGCACATCTAGACCAACGCGCATCTCCCGGACCCTCGAGCTTGGCACGCTCCTCCGTACCAGCGCACTGACGCGCATCTCCCGGACCCTCGAGCTTGGCACGCTCCTCCGTACCAGCGCACTGACGCGCATCTCCCGGACCCTCGAGCTTGGCACGCTCCTCCGTACCAGCGCACTGACGCGCATCTTCCAGACCTTCGAGCTTGGCACGCTCCTCCGTACCAGCGCACTGACGCGCATCTTCCAGACCTTCGTGCTTGGCACACTCCTCCTCGTAGACGCACCGTCTCTCTGTTCCGACGCGCACACCAAGGTGTGGCGCGCACTCTGTTCCTCGGCTCCGACAGCGGCTACCCGGTGGACGACGCTCTCGCCACCGCCACTGTTCCGACGCGCACACCAAGGTGTGGCGCGCACTCTGTTCCTCGGCTCCGACAGTGGCTACCCGGTGGACGACATCCTCGCCACCGCCACTGTTCCAGCTCCCTGTTCCGACGCGCACACCAAGGTGTGGCGCGCACTCTGTTCCTCGGCTCCGACAGTGGCTACCCGGTGGACGACATCCTCGCCACCGCCACTGTTCCAGCTCCCTGTTCCGACGCGCACACCAAGGTGTGGCGCGCACTCTGTTCCTCGGCTCCGACAGCGGCTACCCGGTGGACGATGCCCTCGTCACCGCCACTGTTCCAGCACCCTGTTCCTCGGCTCCGACAGCGGCTACCCGGTGGACGACATCCTCGCCACCGCCGTTGTTCCAGCGCTCTGTTCCTCGGCTCGGACAGCCAGCCACCCGATGGCGATGCCCTCGCCCCGTTGCTGTCCCTTTACCTTTACGCATACGCTTGGGTGAGTTTTGATTGTGATGTCACTCACTCAGCGTAGTGCCCCTGCCCTCGCCCCGTTGCTGTCCCTTTACCTTTACGCATACGCTTGGGTGAGTTTTGATTGTGATGTCACTCACTCAGCGTAGTGCCCCTGCCCTCGCCCCGTTGCTGTCCCTTTACCTTTACGCATACGCTTGGGTGAGTTTTGATTGTGATGTCACTCACTCAGCGTAGTGCCCCTGCCCTCGCCCCGTTGCTGTCCCTGTACCTTTACGCATACGCCTGGGTGAGTTTTGATTGTGATGTCACTCACTCAGCGTAGTGCCCTAGCCCCCGTTTCCCGTTGCTGTCCCTGTACCTTTACGCATACGCCTGGGTGAGTTTTGATTGTGATGTCACTCACTCAGCGTAATGCCCCTTGCCCCCGTTCCCGCTGCTGTTCCTGTACCTTTACGCATACGCCTGGGTGAGTTTTGATTGTGATGTCACTCTCCCAGCGTATTGCCTCTGTTAGTTAGTTTGGACATTTCATCTCCCAGCGTATTGCCTCTGTTAGTTAGTTTGGACATTTCATCTCCCAGCGTATTGCCCCTGTTAGTTAGTTTGGACATTTCATCTCCCAGCGTATTGCCTCTGTTTTTGGTTCTCACTTAGAATAGTATTTTTGGACTTTACATCTCCCCCTGTGTTTGTCACACGAAGATATTATTACTTTGTTCACTTGGTTATTTGGACTGTTCTGCACCTGCTCTGTTTTTTCCCTTTTGTGCATTAACTCTCTCCTCTGTCCTGCAGAGCGGCCCAGATGTTCTCCCCTTCTAGTTCCACCTAGTTCCTGTTCCCTAGTTCTCCCCTTTCTGGTTCCACCTAGTTTCCTGGTCCCAAGTTCTCCCCTTCTAGTTCCACCTAGTTCCTGTTCCCTAGTTCTCCCCTTTCTAGTTCCACCTAGTTCCTGGTCCCAAGTTCTCCCCTTCTAGTTCCACCTAGTTCCTTGTCCCTAGTTCCCCTAGTCCCCGTTTTCTCCTGTTCCCTAGCTCTCCTAGTCCCTAGTCCTCTCTCCCTAGTTCTCCTTGTCCCTGGTTTACCTAGTCTCTAGTTCCTCTGTCCCAAGGCGTTCCCTTAACCTTCCCTTTGGCGTTCCCTTTTCCTTCCCGCCTCTTAAAGGCACCTTTCCTTCCCCTCATATTATATTCCTGTATTTGTGATTCTCCCTTAAAGGGACAGTGCCCTTTTCCCTGTATTTCCCTGTTGTTCAATAAATATCTGTTTCTTGCAAACCATCATACCTGTCTTGTGTTGTGCGATTGGGGTCGGTTACAAACCATAACAGTACTTTTTATTATAATCTCTGCATTTGTCATAATGTCTCGATGGTAATCAATAGATTATGATGATAGGTGCATTCTGGTTCGGCTTCTGACGCACAACTAGGCCGTCCAATTAAACCTGCTGGTTTGAGTTTTGATTGGGTGGAGGTAAATCTTCCCCTGACCCCTTATCCATTATGGATTTTGATTTGACATCATAATTTATTGATTACCATCGAGACATGACAAATGCAGAGGTTATAACAAAAAAAAAAGTACACAGTACATTTCACAGAGTAAATTCTACTCAAACTGAGTACATTTGACTCAAACTGAGTAAGATTTTACCCAAACCAGTTTGAGTAAAATGTACTCAGTTTGAGTACAATTTACTCAGTTTGAGTAAAATTTACTCTGTGAAATGTACTGTGTATATCTGGGAGCCTACCCCCCCCCCCCCCCCCTTAATAGGAGAACCCATTAGAACCCTAATACTTGAACTCATTCCATGTGTACCTCATTAAGGCAGCAGCTAATTATGTAATGAGCACAGTGCAATCTCCTTTCTGGTCGTAACAGACCTCTCAAGTATTGTCATTTGAAAGGAAAGTGTGCACAATGGTTTTACTTACTGCCGCTAGAAGAAAAAATGCCTGAACTGGCAGGAAAGGCTGTAGACGGGCTACTGGAATCTTCTTCCGATTCTCTGCGGTTGTAACCTAAAGATAGATACTTTATTAATCCCATTTTGTTAAACAAAAGTCAGTTTGACATACACTCTACTATATAAAAATGAAGACATGCTCAAATAGAGTGACAGTCAATGTTTCACTTACGCTTGGCATGAGCAAGTAACTTTCTGGATTCCACCGGCTTCAGTACACCTTCAAGTTCATGCGGTTGCAAAAACTGTAGATCGTCCACACTAGTCACTCCGAGGCCGTCAAGTAAATCCAGTAGTAAAGGTTGTAGTCCAGAGCCTGGAAGCACGGCATTTATGTAACTGGCCAGGTCACCCATGACTACAAAGAAAGATAAACACAGCTTGAGCCCAGATTTAGCTAAAAGCTAGCAGGTGAAAAGATGCGACAGGCTGCCTCCACATGTATCAGAGGGGACATGTGATGCAAGGCTTCGATCCTCACTACAACCGACCAGTGGGGGGCATATGCAAGCAACAATCAGGACAGGGGAGGGAGAATTGGCACAAGAGGTAAATTGGGATGGGGAGAAAAATCACAGAAAGGGCAGAAAAAGTAGAAGAAAAAAAAACAGTAATGAAAGCTGTTTAGGATGGTAGTTCAATGCTAAATAAATACGGCTGTTTTTATTGGCTCACCTGGGGTGCCATTGGCTGAGGGGCACAGCTGTTTGATGCCAGCTCCTCCTTGCAGTGTGTGGAAGTGTGTGAAGACACTGAACGCCCAACTGCTGACACCTATCCTGCCACTTTGCCTGAGTCTGTCCTCAGTGTGTGTGTGTGTGTGTGTGTGTGTGTGTGTGTGTGTGTGTGTATGAGAATGATTTGGATGCCTATACTACATGTTATATATGCCTCGTGCAGCAATTTAGAATTTAGAATGTATGTACCCAATCAATTATGAATCGAATCATTACTCCCAAGAATCAAGATCAAATATAACTGAGATTCCCATCCCCTCCCCAACTAATCAGCCACCCCATATATCGTCAGTAGCGAATTCAGTAAGCTACTGATCCAGAACACTGTGTTTAAGGGACAGGACTCTCATTCCACATAGACTATATGCAGCTAGTGGATAAAAGTCCAAACACTGTTCAGCATTGATGCAAACCATTTGTCTAGCTGCTTCTCCAAGGTTATAGAGGCCATACTCTGCCAGATAGGATGACGAGTGTGGTATCACCAGGAAGTACACACACTTGTTTTCCTTCATCAGAATGAGCTCAATTTGTCCAAATTCCACTGACTCTTCATTCTTAATGCATAGAAAATAGCCTTTCCTATACAGGGTACCCTTCCACTGCACTTCTGTGGACACCAACTCAGGATGTGGGAGCGAGCTTGCTTTAACCGCATCACGCACTTGGTCACTGTACAAGTCAGTGTGGTAAGGAAACATGTTTTTTACTTGCAAAGTTGCAGGAAAGAAAGAGCTGGAGTTCAGATATGACTGAAGCAGCTGATGATTGTTTGCAAGTGTCTTACACACATTTTTGAAGTTCTGTGTCCTCCTTATGCATCTTTTGAAGTATGAGTGTTTGCTCTCAAACCTCATTGTCCACAACCGTATGAGCGGACCAAGTTTCACGATCAAAGAGGGATAGTGGACGAGGTAGTGATGTTTTGGTTTGAGTTTCTCTGTGGGAAATAGTTGTTTCCTTGTTTCAAGATAATCTTGAATCTGAACATTGAGGAAACAGATTTGAGGTACAGATATCTTGGGGGCACAGACCAACTCACAAAGCTCTTTCAGCAAGATCAGTAACTGCCACACTGGATCCTTAGTATCCGACATCTTATCCCCAATAATCACTGGTAGAAGTCTCAAAAGACACCAATTCTCAGCCGCCTGACCACCAATCTTCATACCACTTATACTTACTTCACAAGGAGCAGAACCAGCATCAGAACCCACATATTTGAACTGTGCGATTCGTCGGTTCAGCTGTGTGTATGTGAACCATTTCTTCACCTTTACAAAATACCTCAAGTAAAGGGTAAGGTCATAGGCTACTACGCCTTCAAACAAGTCATGGCCTATGCATGGTGGGAGCCCTGGCTGGCATACATGGAAATACTTAAGAGAGTTGAAAACAGAGTCAAACTTGAGTCCCTTTACATGTGTTGCCTCAGAGTCCTGTAGTTGTCGCAGTGCTTCCTTGTAGGTCTCAACTGTTCTTACCGGAAACCGGTCTGTCGGGTTGTCCATTTTATTTGTAGGGACTAAGCAATACCTGCAGCAGTGACTTGCAGTACTGAAATTCTCAGTAAAGCCACCGATCGAGTGAGAGCCTAAATTGTCCCCCAGAATACATACGACTGTTGCCCGCACCACCTGGCCAGATGAAGTGACCAGTCCATGCCTCTCAAGTTCTCTAATATCTGACAGCATCCGTGCAAACAACTTTTCATGTGCAAAGTACTTAAAGTACCTCTCAGGACACAGAAGCAAAAGCTGCAAGTTGTCAACACTAGAACGATAGATGGCCTCGAAGTTGGCAAGTGTAAAGTAAACTCCTACAATTTTGTGCTTCTTCTTTGATGATCCAAGAGGGTTCACTACCTCAAATGCATCCTGGTACAAGATAAGCTTTAAGCTTATACCTGGCTCCATGAATAAGTCGTTGGACTTGAAAACAGATCCATCGCAAATATCAGTGAACACATTAGTAGAAGCAGCATTATTTTGTGGCTTCACACACTGTTGCCACACAACTGGGTCTTTTAACATGGATCGTAAAGTATCCTGAAGTGGGATATATTGTGCATAGCACTCCCTTCTATTCTCGTCTGTGCCAAGATAAATAGCCTGTGGGTGCACATATGAAAAGTTCTTTTGGAAGAACATCTTTCTTCTGTGCCCAGTGGAAAGGTGAGAGCTGCACAGCGAATGCAAATCTGCTTCTCCCAAAATACTCAAAACACTGTCAATATCAGTCTCAGACAAGTTTGTTTTAGCTCCCATTAACTTTTTGAATTCCTTCTTAGTGTACCGATGACACGTATCATTCAAACTGTCAATTTCTTCAACAATAATCTGTATTGTTGATGATGGAATGAGGCATTTAGCCTGCAGACGCATGTAAAAAAGGCATAGATTTTTTTGATACAGGGCTCTCATTTCAGTGTCATCTGGCATGTCGTCAGATGAACTTGCTACATGACTTTCATCTAAATCCCTTTGCACCTCAGCGGAATCCTGAGTAGACTGCGATTGTGTAGGGCCAGGGGTTACAAACAACTCTGTTTGATTCATATGCAACCGTGCGATATGGCTAGTGAATGATGATTTTACTTTATAGGTTTTGTCACAATTTGCAAATGGACATTTTACTGTCTCTTTTTTCAATATATGCAATTTCAGATGTGCAATGACATCCCTGAGATTAGTATATTGCTCCTGACAACTTGCGGCCTCGCATTTGAATGAACATCCTATATAATTTCTTTGTGAAGCAGAGATGGTCCTGTGGTCACGGTACATATGTGTTTTCAAAGCAGTATACTTCAGAAACTGATGTTTGCAGTCAGCCACACCACAAGGGAATTGCTTGTTTGCTTCATGTCTATGAAGTAACTGATGGTCAACATAACGTTTAAGCGATTTGAATGACAGGCCACAGGACTTACATTTACATGTATGACCAGGCATTTTTCAGAAGTTAAGTATTCCCTCAAATCTCATGTTCCATCTAACAATTCCAGGAAATTCTGTGTGTGTGCATGTGTATGGATATGACAACAAGTAAGGTATTGGTGTTTAGCAAACTTGTGTATACATGTGGACTAACCTGTCCTAAATCTGCAGATAGGCTAAATGTTGCAACTGATGAAGCGGAACTTCAATCCAAACTGTTGAGACAAAATAAGTGTAAGTGAAGCACAAATAAACTTCAAAAAAGGTTTTTTCTAGTGCCGTCAGGCAATTAAAAAAATTTATCTAATTAATCGCATTTTAACCGCATAACCATTTTAGGCCTGATATTTTATATTCTATAATCATATTTCAAATTGCATGTGTCCGGATGGCAGAATTCAGTACTGTATCTACAAAACCTTCTGTTGTATTTTTGTTCAATAAACAATGTGGACTAGGCCAACAGTGACTTTCATGAAGAATGGGGAAAAAAAGTATTGAAATTGACCCAGTTTTAGCGTTTTTATCAAACATTTTGTCTGCCCAACACAATCACCACGCACGTGCATATTTTAATCAATGGTTCATAACGTGCGTGTGTAATCGAAATGATCGTCACAACAGGTGCAGGGCACCAGGGGGCTCACCAGGGGGCGCTGAGAGTCACACACAGCTAGTGGCAGGCACTGATATATGCTTGCTACTACTAGCCGAATGAAAATGTATCTGTTTCACCTAACACTATTGCTCCGTGATTATAGCCACCCATCTCTAAAGCCACCACCCATCTCTAAAGCCACAACCACATTACCATATTTGTAATAATGTAAATCATTGTGTCGTTGTACACATATTGTGTTTATAACGTTAGTAGCTAACATAGCTTAGCTTGGTAGCTATTGTGCTAACAAAATATCCCGACATCCGGCTCGCTGGCCGGCATGAACGGCCGACCCAAAATGGTTCTCTCCTCTCTGTACACCCCGTCCCCACGGGTACCCTGCCGGGGGGCCATGGACGCGACAACGGCGACAATGGTGGCAGCCTGTAGGGCATAGATATCTATAATAGAATATAGATGTCTATGCTGTAGGGTGCTCAAGCCCGTAAAGGCTAGTGGTTCACGATAGCTATGAGCTAACAACGGCCGCCGCTGTTGTCGCGTCCACAAGCTCCTCCGCAGGACACCCGCGAGGACGGGGGCACACAAAGAGGAGAGAACCATAGGCTAACGTCAGTGTAGTGGTCCTGACTGTAGGCAGCAGGGACGGCGGAGCTATATAGGCTAACTGTGATGCACCTAGTGGGCCACCATTGAACTAGTACTATGACCCGGACGCGTGAATATTAAAGGCAACCAACTTGTGTTCAGCTTTTCGTTCAGCGTTTCTCTGATTGGCCACACGGCCAATCAATCAATCCACTAGCACACGCCCTCGCGCAAAGAGAGACGCGGCAAAAGCGCTGGTCGAACCAGCGGTGTTCTGTTGTGTGACTGTACTCTACAGCGGTGTTCTGTTGTGTGACTGTACTAAACACTTCCACCACATGACCGACATTTGACATACAGTACACCTCCTATCTATGTTGGGATTATGTTTGGTCATGACAAAACAATAAAAATCGCTACTGTTAGTAAGCTGCCACCACCCACTTCAATGACAGAGCTCTCATATTTGCGAATGCATAAACTATATCTTAAATTATGGTGATGTGTCTAATATGGCTGTCGTGTAGTCATTGATAAGCGACAGCCATATTAGACACATAGCCATAATTTAAGATATAGTTTATGCATTCGCAAAATATGAGAGCGCTTGTCATTGAAGGGCTTCCTACAACGGAGGAACGGCCGCTGCTGCTGCTGGAGCTGAACCGAGTCAAGCCGCGGGCGGCACACGGAAGCCGGGGAAAAACAACCGCGTCGCCCCGCTGGCTCTTCAACAAGCAGCCTCCACAGCTCCAGTTAACCTAATTTATACCGTAATGAATCATTAAAAAATATACTGTTAACTGGAATATGTTGTTTCTTTACACATATGTTGGATTATGTAATTGGGTTTTCATGACAAAACAATAAAAATCGCTACTTTACATCAGGGTGAACGCTGAACCGAGTCAAGCCGCGGGCGGCGCACGCAAGCCGGAGAAAAAACAACCGCGTCGCCCCGCTGGCTCTTCAACAAGCAGCCTCCACAGCTCCAGTTAACCTAATTTATACCGTAATGAATCATTAAAAAATATACCGTTAACTGGAATATGTTGTTTCTTTACACATATGTTGGATTATGTAATTGGGTTGTCATGACAAAACAATAAAAATCGCTACTTTACATCAGGGTGAACGCTGTTACACTGCCACCACCCACTTCAATGACAGAGCTCTCATATTTGCGAATGCATAAACTATATCTTAAATTATGGCTATGTGTCTAATATGGCTGTCGCGAAGTCATTGATAAGCGACAGCCATATTAGACACATAGCCACAATTTAAGATATAGTTTATGCATTCGCAAAATATGAGAGCTCTGTCATTGAAGGGCTTCGTTCTACAACGGAGCACGGTCGCTGCTGCTGGAGCTGGACCGAGTAGAGCCGGCGGCGGTGCACGGAAGCCGGGGACTAACCACCGCATCGCCCCGCTGACGTTAAAAACGCGAAATAACGTTACTGATGTACAGTGACACCCAGAGTTTCTAGTTACAGTAGTGACGCGTGAATCGAGATAGTCCTAACACTAGTCTGTAACAGTGTTTATTATTAAGAGTCAGATAGTCCTAACAGTGTTTATAGTCCTAACACAGTGTTTATTAGTAATAGTCAGATAGTCAGTGTTTATTATTTCATAACTGTATGGGCTTTGTTTATACATGTACAGTGACGAGTGAATCTAACTTTGGTTGTTAAAAACGCGAAACATAATAATCAGTCAGCAGCGCTCCACTGCTACCGCAGCCCAACACAAGTGCGTTGGAACAGCAGCCCAACACTACACAAGTTGGTTGCCCGCGCTGCCGCGCTGCCGCACTTGCTCTTTGGATTTCATTTGGGACGTGGGACGGCTGCGCTTGCCTGCGCGTGGGGGCGGGGGGGCGCGGCCAATCAGTGAAAAGCCGAACACAAGTTGGTTGCCTTTAATATTCACGCCTGCAACCAACTTGTGTTCGGCTTTTCTCTGATTGGCCGCGCCCCCCCGCCCCCACGCGCAGGCAAGCGCACGTCCCAAATGAAATCCAAGGAGCAAGCGAGCGGCAAGCGAGCGGCAGGCTGCTGTTCCAACCAACTTGTGTTCAGCTGCGGTAGCAGTGGACATACAGTACACCTCCTATCTATGTTGGGATTATGTTTGGTCATGACAAAACAATAAAAATCGCTGACAGAGCTCTCATATTTGCGAATGCATAAACTATATCTTAAATTATGGCGGATATAGTTTATGCATTCGCAAAATATGAGAGCGCGCCGCTGTCATTGAAGGGCTTCCTACAACAGAGCACCGCCGCTGCTGCTGCTGAAGCTGTATCAAGCCGGCGGCGGTGCACGGACGCCGGGGAAAAACCACCGCGTCGCCCCGCTGGCGCTTCAGGCTCAGCAGCCTCCACGGGCGAAATAACATATAACGTTACAGTTCCACACTGATGTACAGTGAGTGTCTAATATGGCTGTCGCGAAGTCATGCCTCTCCCTCTGAAAGCCCATCCACGCTGTGTATCATAGACTACCAGATTCGCACTCGTGTATAAACAAAGCCCATACAGTTATGAAATGCGCTGAACTAGAAAGCGTAAAGTTATTATGTTTCGCGTTCCATTGATTAACGCCATTACCTGCTGTGCTGTAGGAAGCAGAGGTACAGTAAGTTACAGTAGGTGTAGGTTACATGTTTAATCAAAGCCCATACAATTTTTCATAATATTTCAAATATCATAATGATGTGTTTTCTATATTATATCCACAATCATTCATCTAAAAAATTGTATGGGCTTTGATTAAACATGTAACCTACACCTACTGTAACTTACTGTACCTCTGCTTCCTACAGCACAGCAGGTAATGGCGTTAATCAATGGAACGCGAAACGTAGTCTATGATACCCAGCGTGGATGGGCTTTCAGAGGGAGAGGCATGACTTCGCGACAGCCATATTAGACACTCACTGTACATCAGTGTGGAACTGTAACGTTATATGTTATTTCGCCCGTGGAGGCTGCTGAGCCTGAAGCGCCAGCGGGGCGACGCGGTGGTTTTTCCCCGGCGTCCGTGCACCGCCGCCGGCTTGATACAGCTTCAGCAGCAGCAGCGGCGGTGCTCTGTTGTAGGAAGCCCTTCAATGACAGCGGCGCGCTCTCATATTTTGCGAAGCGATTTTTATTGTTTTGTCATGACCAAACATAATCCCAACATAGATAGGAGGTGTACTGTATGTCAAATGTCGGTCATGTGGTGGAAGTGTTTAGTACAGTCACACAACAGAACACCGCTGTAGAGTACAGTCACACAACAGAACACCGCTGGTTCGACCAGCGCTTTTGCCGCGTCTCTCTTTGCGCGAGGGCGTGTGCTAGTGGATTGATTGATTGGCCGTGTGGCCAATCAGAGAAACGCTGAACGAAAAGCTGAACACAAGTTGGTTGCCTTTAATATTCACGCGGACGGCCAAGGCATTTCCTGAAGTGACGTCACGGCCGTGCTAGCTTTTAGATTCGGCTCATTAATATGCACCTGGCTATAGTGACGTCGGCGTTTGATAAGCTTTTTTGATTCGCACGTGCATGTTATTCGTGCGTGGACCTTTTTAACTCTTTCAGAGTGATTTCCGGTGTCAAATGGAAAAAAATAAATAATGAAATTATATACCAATGATGTAAACTACCCATAATTGATCAGTAGGGTTTAACCTGGAGGTTGGGCTTTAATCATCTTTAGGATAGAGGGGGGTATCATGCACCCCCCGGAAATATACTTCTAACCAGTGTTTCTAGATTTGAAAAAAATTATAGGCTTATGTTAACAAGTTGTCAGAGTGTCCCATGTATCATTTATATGCAAATTAAGGACATGATTATCAAAAAAACGCAAACAAATCTGTTTAATATATCTCAGCCAATATTGCAGATAACTGAACCAATTTGGACAAGTCAATCAGGGCAAGCTTATTTGACGCATATCTCGCCTAGAAAGGCTTTCGAAATAGTGAAATGCCATTTGATGGTAGAAATTCGTTTGTTTTCACTCATAAGATGGCGGCGGTCATAAGATGGCGGCGGTCTCGTAACAATAACCTGCAAACCATCCACGTGGTACATACATGTACATAGGCGCCGCTATACTATAGGTGGCAGTGAGATCCTGCTGTAACAACCTCTGTGGAAATATTATCACATTTAAAAAAAGATAAAATCTCCTAAGTTTTAACCTTAACCTAAACAAACGTATTGCTGAAAATATACACTCTATGACTGCTGTCATATACTGCAGAGAACTCTTTCATGGCAAATAAGTAATCTGGTCTTTCCAAAGACATGCGGGACACGTGTGCACGAATACACCTTAAATGATTTTCGAATATAATGCAAAGTTTTGTTCATATTGATTCTACCAAGTGTATACTTTTTATTTCTGAATTTCCCATTCTTAATTCTTACATGTGTGCATGAACACATTCATTGCTTTAGCTGCTTTGCACGAACAAACATGTACGCTAGCATATTGTTAGGGTAAAATACGTGGAAATGTACATTTTAAGACAAGACGACAGTCGCAGATTTCTATTATATAATGACTATTTGAAAACAATGACTTAATATAAATGTCTTACTGGGTCGGGTCTTGCTGCTGTTCCTGTCTTTCAGGGCGGAAAAAGTTTTTTTTTTTGTGTAATGACGATTTATATAAGAACCTCCCATGCGCAGAACAGCTTGCATAGGTATCTGTGTCTTTTGCCGGTAGCTAAATGACAATGTAATTATAATGTGATTGATTGATTGATTGATTGATTGATTGATTGATTTAAAAGTTTATTAACAGATTGCAGAATGGGTACAGTGCAGTACAGCTCAATACATACAATTGTTAAGGGGATGCAGACCAGAGAAAGACTTCCCCCATTTTCAATTCATCATATGTACACGACTTACAGATAGACAGTACTGCTACATCTATACATTTATGACATACCAGATTTGCAAATACAGTACTGTTTGTGATACAAAAAGTGTCCAGAAAAAGAGTGTATATACATTTGACGTCGAAACTGTATACATTGGAGGAGGTTGGGTAGGTGGGGTGGGGTTGGGTGGGGTGGGGGGGGGGAGCTGTACATTGGAGGTGGGGGGGGGGGGGGGGGGTTGGGCAGGGGGGGGGGGGGGACAACTGGGTTAGGAAATGTTTCAACTCATTCAGAACGCAGCGGCCCGCCTGATCTCAAACCTACCGAAGTCGGCCCATGTCACCCCACTTCTTAGGGACCTGCACTGGCTCCCCATTGCTGCACGAATCCGCTTCAAGGCCCTCGACCTAGCATACCGTGCGGCAAAGGGAACCGCTCCCGCCTACCTCCGGTCAATGGTTTCTAACTACACACCCTCAAGACCCCTACGCTCTGCATCTTCTGGCCGCCTCAGACCTACTCCTATCCAAGCTCCGGGAGGGTCATCAAAGAGAAGTCGCCTATTCTCAGTCCTTGCCCCACAATGGTGGAATGAACTATACCCACCCCAGTTAGGACAGCCGAAACACGTCCAATCTTTCGCCGTCGACTAAAGACGCACTTCTTCAACCATTATCTGAATAAAAAAAAAAAATCTAACCCTAACTAACCGTACTGTCATGCACTTGTCCTAATAAACTAACCAGCACTCAACACTTTGATGAACATTGTTGCTCAGCTTGTGCCCTTCCTGATGGCTTGTCGTACAGAACATGTAAGTCGCTTTGGATAAAAGCGTCAGCTAAATGACTAAATGTAAATGTAAATGTAAATTTGTAGGGGCCATGTTTCGAATTGCAGTATCCCGTATAGGTGTTCTTTGAGGGTGTTTTTGAAAGTGGGTAGTGATTCACATTCCTTTACAGCTTTGGGTAGGGCGTTCCACATTGATGTGGCATAATTGCGAAACGTGTTTAGTTCATTGTTTGAGCCGAATCTGGGTTTAACATGATTTGTTGAGCTTCCTCTAGTGGTTGTGGTATTCACTGACCTTTGGGAAGTATTTTGACATGTACATGGGTACCTTAGTCGTATAGTGTATCTTGTAGACCAGGCCCATTGCAAGTTGCTGTACTCTGTCGTCTACTCTAAGCCATCCTAGGTTGTCAAAGTGGGCAGGGGTGAGGTGGGTTCTGGGGGTAAGGTCAAGTAGTAGTCTGACCAGTTTGTTTTGTGATGTTTGTAATTTAGATTTAAGCGCCTATGAGGTGCTTTGGTACCATGAGGTGCACGCATAGTCGTAGTATATTGAATGAGGGCTCCTGCCAGAGTCTTCAGGGTATTCTTGTTTCTTGAGAGGAGATCCGGTACAAGAATCTAGTTCGTTGGTTGACTTTTTTTATTACATTGGATGCCATTTTGTCACAGGAAAGATTTGCCTCTAGGATGGAACCCAGGTAGGTAATTTCGTCTTTCCTTGTGACAATATTGTCACCCATGCACTGCAACTGAGAAGCCGTCGGTCTTGCTGAGTTTGTTATTTGAACCGAAGAGAATGGACTCTGTTTTGCCCATGTGTAATGATAGTTTGTTATCAGCGAGCCATATGCAGATTTTGCCTATATAGTTCCGAGCTGAGGGTTTTTTCAACCTGCAACTTGTTCTTGTCAGAGACCAGCATGGCTGAGTCGTCCGCAAACAGGAACAAGTTGCAGTCACAGGCTGACGACATGTCATTTGCATAAATTAGGAAGAGTAGCGGTCCTAGTATGCTTCCTTGTGGAACACCACAGCTCACTGTGAGGGGGGGGGATAGAGTATACCGTTTACCTCTACCATCTGTTCTCTCCCCTCCAGGTAGGATTGCATCCAGCTCACTGATAAGCTATCAAAATCAATTGCTTTTAGCTTGTCAATCAGAATGGAGTGATTGACAGTATCGAAGGCCTTTTGTAGGTCCAGCATGACCATGCCGCAGTATTTGCCTGCGTCCACCTCTTGTTTGATGTGGTCGTTCAAATAGAGGAGGCATGTGTCAGGGAGCAGCTAGATATATAGCTTAGCACAAGGGCTGGAAGCAGTAGGGAGCAGCTAGCTATATAGCTTAGCACAAGGGCTGGAAGCAGTAGGGAGCAGCTAGCTATATAGCTTAGCACAAGGGCTGGAAGCAGTATAGGGACCAGCTAGCCTGCTTAGCACAAGGGCTGGAAGCAGTAGGGAGCAGCTAGCTATAGCTTAGCACAAGGGCTGGAAGCAGTATAGGGACCAGCTAGCATATAGCTTAGCATAAGGGCTGGAAGCAGTAGGGAGCAGCTAGCTATAGCTTAGCACAAGGGCTGGAAGCAGTATAGGGACCAGCTAGCTATAGCTTAGCACAAGGGCTGGAAGCAGTAGGGAGCAGCTAGCTATAGCTTAGCACAAGGGCTGGAAGCAGTATAGGGACCAGCTAGCCTATAGCTTAGCACAAGGGCTGGAAGCAGTATAGGGACCAGCTAGCCTGCTTAGCACAAGGGCTGGAAGCAGTAGGGAGCAGCTAGCTATAGCTTAGCACAAGGGCTGGAAGCAGTATAGGGACCAGCTAGCCTATAGCTTAGCATAAGGGCTGGAAGCAGTAGGGAGCAGCTAGCTATAGCTTAGCACAAGGGCTGGAAGCAGTATAGGGACCAGCTAGCCTATAGCTTAGCACAAGGGCTGGAAGCAGTAGGGAGCAGCTAGCTATAGCTTAGCACAAGGGCTGGAAGCAGTATAGGGACCAGCTAGCTATAGCTTAGCACAAGGGCTGGAAGCAGTATAGGGACCAGCTAGCCTATAGCTTAGCATAAGGGCTGGAAGCAGTAGGGAGCAGCTAGCTATAGCTTAGCACAAGGGCTGGAAGCAGTATAGGGACCAGCTAGCCTGCTTAGCACAAGGGCTGGAAGCAGTAGGGAGCAGCTAGCTATAGCTTAGCACAAGGGCTGGAAGCAGTATAGGGACCAGCTAGCATATAGCTTAGCATAAGGGCTGGAAGCAGTAGGGAGCAGCTAGCTATAGCTTAGCACAAGGGCTGGAAGCAGTATAGGGACCAGCTAGCTATAGCTTAGCACAAGGGCTGGAAGCAGTAGGGAGCAGCTAGCTATAGCTTAGCACAAGGGCTGGAAGCAGTATAGGGACCAGCTAGCCTATAGCTTAGCACAAGGGCTGGAAGCAGTATAGGGACCAGCTAGCCTGCTTAGCACAAGGGCTGGAAGCAGTAGGGAGCAGCTAGCTATAGCTTAGCACAAGGGCTGGAAGCAGTATAGGGACCAGCTAGCCTATAGCTTAGCATAAGGGCTGGAAGCAGTAGGGAGCAGCTAGCTATAGCTTAGCACAAGGGCTGGAAGCAGTATAGGGACCAGCTAGCCTATAGCTTAGCACAAGGGCTGGAAGCAGTAGGGAGCAGCTAGCTATAGCTTAGCACAAGGGCTGGAAGCAGTATAGGGACCAGCTAGCTATAGCTTAGCACAAGGGCTGGAAGCAGTATAGGGACCAGCTAGCCTATAGCTTAGCATAAGGGCTGGAAGCAGTAGGGAGCAGCTAGCTATAGCTTAGCACAAGGGCTGGAAGCAGTATAGGGACCAGCTAGCCTGCTTAGCACAAGGGCTGGAAGCAGTAGGGAGCAGCTAGCTATAGCTTAGCACAAGGGCTGGAAGCAGTATAGGGACCAGCTAGCCTATAGCTTAGCATAAGGGCTGGAAGCAGCTCAGTAGCTAACATAACAACTGTGGTTAAGGCCTTTATTAACCAGCAGCTCAGTAGCTAACATAACAACACTGTGGTTAAGGCCTTTAAATAGCTGCACTCATAGGAGCCTGCATGTTGATGTAGCCTCATAAAGCTAACATTATAGCTGCACTCATAGGATGTTGATGTAGCCTCATAAAGCTGCATATGCTGCACTCATAGGAGCGTGTTGATGTAGCCTCATAAAGCTAACAAGAGTATATGTAATACTGTGGTTATGGCCTCTATAGTTAGCAGCTCATAGCTAACATAATACTGTGGTTAAGGCCTGCAGCAGCTCAGTAGCTAACATAACAACACTGTAGTTAAGGCCTTTAACCAGCAGCTCAGTAGCTAACATAACAACTGTGGTTAAGGCCTTTAACCTGTGGTTAAGGCCTTTAACCGCAGCTCAGTACGCTAACATAACAATACTGGTTACTGATTTATTATTTACATTGAAAAGATACAGAGATAATTTGTTAAAGCTGGACCAGCACACTACACCTAGGTTAGTAAACCTAGGCCCCAGATTCAGATTCAGATTCAGATTCCTTTATTTAGCCATTTGTGTAAAACATAATTGTTGCAGCAATACAGTGTATGCATTTCCTTTCTTTTTTCACAGAAAACAACACCAACACAGACAAGAAACGAAACAGTGCAGTGGGGGATTAATCAATAAATACATTATATAAAGTGAAGAGTGCAGGGATCCAGTACGGACTAGTGCAGTGCAGTCAGTGTCATTGTGCCAGTGTCACTTGGGGGCAGAGGGGGGGGGGGTACCGAGGGGGGGGGGGGGACCTGAGGCATTGATCAGCCTGGCGGCTGAGGGGAAGAAGCTCAGTCTGTGTCGAGCTTTCACAGCCTTTGGGATCCTCAGCCTTCTCCCAGAGGGGAGCAGGGTGAAGAGGCTGTGACCCTCTGCTAAAGCTCCACTCCTGCACTAAAGTCGGGGATTCAGTTGGACTCAGATCTGCTGCGTTCCCCCCTACCTGGTGACAGTGTACATCTCATAAAGTAGGGATAATCCACCCTGCTACACAAACATCTCAAAACAAACTGGTCAGACTACTGCTTGACCTTACTTCTAGAACCCACCTCGCCCCTGCCCACGTGACAACCTAGGATGGCTTAGAGTAGACGACAGAGTACAGCAACTTGCAATGGGCCTGTCTACAAGATACATACACGACCAAGGTATATGTGTACAGGTCAAAATACTTCCCAAAGGTCAGTGAATACCACGACCACAACACCATGGGAGCTCCACAAATCATGTTAAACCCAGATTCGGCTCAAACAGGGACTAAACACGTTTTGCAATTATGCCACATCAATGTGGAACGCCCTACCCAAAGATGTAAAGGAATGTGAATCACTACCCACTTTCAAAACACTCTCAAAGAACACCTACGGGAGACTGCAATTCGAAACTGGCCCCTGTAAATGTCCTAACCCAACCCCCTCCAATGTACAGTAAAGTACCAAACATGGTTTTGTCAATATTCCAATGTACAGTTGTGCTTGTGCAGTTGTACAGTGTGCCCCCCCCCACCCCTCCTACCCCCCCCCCCACCTATAATGTACGGTTCTACGTCAAATATATACTCTCTTTTCTAGACTCTTTTTGTATCACAAACAGTAGGCCTACTGTATTTGCAAATCTGGTATGTCATAAATGTATAGAAGTGTCTATCTGTATGTCACATGTCATGTTATGATGAATTGAAAATGGGGGTCCCTGATGTAAACAAGACGAACGTCTTTCTCTGGTCTGCATGCCCTTAACAATTGTATGTATTGAGCTGTACTGTATTGTACCCATTCTGCAATCTGTTAACAAAGTTTTCAATCAATCAATCAAAACCGTGGTCAGTCTGTGCGGAGAAACAAGGATAGCATGGTTGCCAGATCGGATTAACAATATCCGAACCGCCCATTGTTATCAAAGGTTTGTCAGATTAAGGCTGACTCTCAAATCTGGCAACACTGATGCGTTGCATTGTGGGGGATCCCGGTTTGAAATTTGAATTGAACCGCGCTACAGACAGAGCCTGCACGTCGTGAGCAACGGAATTGCATCTTCTCCTCAGGTAATTGTGCAACACATATCTTTTATTATTTATAAGTAATGCGTGCCGCTGATATAAATGAGTGCTGTTTAGTCTGTGTTTTCAGTGACTACTGTAACGTTATTAGCTCGATATTATTAAACTGGCGGGATCTGTAAAATACCAGAGCTGCTAACTGGCTAACGGTATGACTAGCTAACGTTGTATACTGTACCCGGAGCTGCTAACGTTATGACTATGACAGCTAACTTTTGGTACCTACTGTACCAGGAGCTGCTAACTGGCTAACGTTATGAGAGCTAACGTTGGGGTACATATATACTGTACCCGGAGCTGCTAACGTTATCACTATGAGAGCTAACTTTTGGTACCTACTGTACCAGGAGCTGCTAACTGGCTAACGTTATGAGAGCTAACGTTGGGGTACATACTGTACCCGGAGCTGCTAACGTTATGACTATGAGAGATAACTTTTGGTACCTATACTGTACCAGGAGCTGCTAACGTTATGAGAGCTAACGTTGGGGTACATACTGTACCCGGAGCTGCTAACTGGCTATCATTCAGGTGGGGCTTATAGTGTGAAAAGTATGCTAACCCTACTGTCATGCACTAATAAACTAACCTACACTGTAACACGCAACACTTTGATGAATATTGTTACTCAGCTGATAGAGTTGTAATAAAATATATAATTTCATTGTTGCAAATATACTGTTACAGTGCTGGATCTCATCAATGAGATGAACGCAGAAGACGGCTCAAGAACAACTACTTCAAGTGGTCGTAAGTGATGTATACATTTTTTTTATTGTGTGTGTGACTGACTGTATATATAATATATACTTTTTAATCTGGGACATCATTTTCAAAGAGTCATCCTGTAATGCCTTCTCTCTCTCTCTCCCAAGACGGTCAAGATCTACCAAGTCTTCAAGATCTTCAAGTGGTCATGCTTGTAAGTGATGTATACAATGTTTTATTGTGTGTGTGACTGTGTATATATATACTTTTCAATCTGGGACTTTCATTTCAACAGCTGGAAAGGGTCATCCTGTGTTGATGGATGCTACTGTATATTATGTAGATGTGCATGACATGGACTAAATTAGAGGTCCTAGATATGCAAAATAATATTGAGAATCACTGGCCTTAGACTATCTACTAACGTATTCTCGCTCTCTCTCTAGGTTCATGGCCACTAATGACTTCAGACCTTCAGAAGGACAGTATGCTGGATGAGGAAGGTCTTGGCCATGCTGCAATGGCTCCTAGAAGACAAGAACGGAGAGGTGCTGGACCTGGCTGTCAAATGGTTTGTAATGCTACAGTATATTATGTAGATGTGCATGACATGGACTAAATTAGAGGTCCTAGATATGCAAAATAATATTGAGAATCACTGGCCTTAGACTATCTACTAACGTATTCTCGCTCTCTCTCTAGGTTCATGGCCACTAATGACTTCAGACCTTCAGAAGGACAGTATGCTGGATGAGGAAGGTCTTGGCCATGCTGCGATGGCTCCTAGAAGACAAGAACGGAGAGGTGCTGGACCTGGCTGTCAAATGGTTTGTAATGCTACAGTATATTATGTAGATGTGCATGACATGGACTAAATTAGAGGTCCTAGATATGCAAAATAATATTGAGAATCACTGGCCTTAGACTATCTACTAACGTATTCTCGCTCTCTCTCTAGGTTCATGGCCACTAATGACTTCAGACCTTCAGAAGGACAGTATGCTGGATGAGGAAGGTCTTGGCCATGCTGCGATGGCTCCTAGAAGACAAGAACGGAGAGGTGCTGGACCTGGCTGTCAAATGGTTTGTAATGCTACAGTATATTATGTAGATGTGCATGACATGGACTAAATTAGAGGTCCTAGATATGCAAAATAATATTGAGAATCACTGGCCTTAGACTATCTACTAACGTATTCTCGCTCTCTCTCTAGGTTCATGGCCACTAATGACTTCAGACCTTCAGAAGGACAGTATGCTGGATGAGGAAGGTCTTGGCCATGCTGCGATGGCTCCTAGAAGACAAGAACGGAGAGGTGCTGGACCTGGCTGTCAAATGGTTTGTAATGCTACAGTATATTATGTAGATGTGCATGACATGGACTAAATTAGAGGTCCTAGATATGCAAAATAATATTGAGAATCACTGGCCTTAGACTATCTACTAACGCATTCTCGCTCTCTCTCTAGGTTCATGGCCACTAATGACTTCAGACCTTCAGAAGGACAGTATGCTGGATGAGGAAGGTCTTGGCCATGCTGCGATGGCTCCTAGAGGACAAGAACGGAGGTGCAGGACCTGGCTGTCAAATGGTTTGTAATGCTACAGTATAAATTATTGTATTACATCACGCTCACCATCAATGACTCCACCATCACCCCTCCCCCCTAGTCCGCAACCTCTGTGTCATCCTCGACCCCACCCTCTCATTTGACCCCATGTCCGCTCCATTGTCAAAACTTCATATTTTCACCTCCGCAACATTGCCAAAATCCGTCACTGCCTCTACCCCCTGCTGCTGAATCCCTCATACACGCCTTCATCTTTTCCCTCCTGGACTACTGTAACTCCCTCCTCACTGGCATCACCTCCCGCTCCCTTCATAAACTGCAGATGGTCCAAAACTCAGTTGCCCGCCTCCTCACTAACACCCGGTCCCGCGAACACATCACTCCTGTCCTCCACTCCCTCCACTGGCTCCCGATCAAGGAACGCATTAACTTCAAAACACTACTCCTCACCTTCAAAGCCATCCATAGCCTGGCCTCACCCTGGTCTTAAACTTTTTACACCAAGAGAACGGTGGGGAGAGAATATATACATATGATGGGGAGAGAATATATACATACAGTGGGGAGGAGACTGTACATTAGGAGGGGGTGGGTGGGTGGGAGAGAAATATACATATAATAGACAGTCTCCTCCCCACCGTATGTATATATTCTCTCCCCACCATATGTATATTTCTCTCCCACCCACCCACCCCCTCCTAATGTACAGTCTCCTCCCCACCGTATGTATATATTCTCTCCCCACCATATGTATATATTCTCTCCCCACCATATGTATATTTCTCTCCCACCCCCTCCTAATGTACAGTCTTCTCCCCACCGTATGTATATATTCTCTCCCCACCATATGTATATTTCTCTCCCACCCACCCACCCCCTCCTAATGTACAGTCTCCTCCCCACCGTATGTATATATTCTCTCCCCACCATATGTATATATTCTCTCCCCACCATATGTATATTTCTCTCCCACCCCCTCGTAATGTACAGTCTCCTCCCCACCGTATGTATATATTCTCTCCCACCCCCCTCCTAATGTATAGTCTCCTCCCCACCATATGTATATTCTCTCCCCACCATATGTATATTTCTCTCCCACCCCCTCCTAATATACAGTCTCCTCCCCACCGTATGTATATATTCTCTCCCCACCGTATGTATATTTCTCTCCCCCCCACCCCCCCCTAATGTACAGTCTCCTCCCCACCGTATGTATATATTTTCTCCCACCCCCTCCTAATGTACAGTCTCCTCCCCACCGTATGTATATATTCTCTCCCCACCGTATGTATATTTCTCTCCCACCCACCCCCTCCTAATGTACAGTCTCCTCCCCACCATATTAGGGGTGGGAATCACCAGTTTCATCATGATACGATATGATATCGATTCTTTGGACAACGATACGATATTTGCCGATATCACAAAGTCTCTCACGATACAATACGATACGATTAGATTCAGGTGCCTGCGATCGATATGAGATGATATCATATGCCCATTTAACACAATCGGTAACATTTAGATCAACAAAAAAAAGGTAATGAAAATATCATTTGACATTTGTATTTTTGAGCTCTTCCAGACATTTAAAGGAAAATCAATCTATTGTTTTTAATACAAATAGACCTCCTGTTCACTGTAAAGTGCCACGTTTTTATATATTGAGCTTTAAACTTTAAGCTACATTTTTTGGAACTCAAAACTCACAACCTCCCTCTCCCAAACCGTTCCTACAACAATTTGTTGATGTTGCATGATCATGTATAGGCCTACATTTATTATGTATTATATTGTTTATGTTTAAATAACATTTAAACATCAAACTCCTCTGACCTCATCTTGTCTTTCCAAAGACGCGCGCACACACACACACACACAGAAAGGGAGAATGCTATGCTGTAACATCTACACACACGGAGCTACTGCTGTTGTTCTTGGGCAGATATGAGACTCGCCACAGGATTTTCAAAATAAGAGTATCGATATGAATCGATCTTATTACATCGCATCGATCCGATTCGATTGTTGATAATTACATCGATGTATCGATCTGGATCGATGTATCGTCCCACCCCTACACCGTATGTATATTCTCTCCCCAACGTATGTATATATACCGCCATCTTTCTCCCGGGTTGGTGTGATCACATGACTGACAAAGCCGTGCAGTGATGGGCCAGAAGTCAATTCGATTGCATCCAGGCTCGATTGCTTATCCTGTCTGGGTAGCCCGGATGATGGTTTTTTACATCGAATTTTATACACCGCAATTATGCATCGAATGCATCAATCAATCAAGACCCGCGTCGCAGGCACTGCATTCCGTTCTCAGAATGGATTTGAGAGAGATCATCAGCAGGCTATATATGATATTCAGACTCTAGATCTATTTGCAGAGCCAGATGAGATGAGGCAACCTGTGCGATTGGCTCTTGACAACTAATTTTGCACGTACTGTATAGGCTACAGACAGTATGTGTGTATGTGCGCACTGCGGGAGGTGGCCAGAAGCGCGCAACTAGCCAACTACTATTATTACTACTATATTAATACAGTTTTATCCATGGCAAAGCGCTCCAGCGCTTGAATACGGCCGGGGGATCCGCTCTATACAATGCAGACCCACGGCTCTCGTATTATAATGAGCCCGCGAGGCGTGTTATTATTAGAGTTAATAATATTGTATATTGTTTCCACTGCCTTTTTATTCTATTTTTACTTCTCCACTGTACTATAACTATGTCTTCTACTACCTGTACCTCCCCTCCCCCCGGCCCTCCCCATGCTGCTGAATTTATATTATTTTATGAATACAACGTTTAATGTTCGCTAACGTAGAGAAACGTCAGACGTAATTCGAGATACGTCAGACGTACTTCGAGATACTTCCGTACTTTCCGCCAATCAGCGCATTGCCCTGTCACAGGAGTAATAGTCCTGTGGCAGGGCGGAAGTTCCAATCTGGACCGAGGCTCCGAGTCTGCAGCTGGACCCTATTGGATCTCGCTGTACAGCGTTATTGAGATCAATATTGAATTTTTTCGCCATGGCATTCAAAATTCATATATACACCCATGGCCGCCTAGTTATAGTTGAAAGTGGGGGTGCAAGATTCTTTTTTATTCTTTTTTTTTTATTTTATTTTTTTTACATTTAATGAACACCTGTATGTGCAATTTCCTGCAATATAGAGCCTTCAATCTTGACCAAAATAAAGCTGCTCTTTTCACTATAAAACTCAGTTTATATTGCAGTATGATAGCTATAATAATAATAACTTCACTGCGAGGGCTCTTTTAGCTAACGCTAGCTAGGCACGTATGATAGCCAATTACTATTATAATAATAATAATAATAACTTTCCCATCCTCCCAAAGCCCCTCCGGCCCCGTTCACATCCGCAGCGGCAGTACCAACAACAACAACAATTAATTGACGCTATCAATAGCCCCAGTGAGCGAGGCGGCTGGCTGAATGAATGAATGAAAACTTTATTTAACAGATTGCAGAATGGGTACAATACAGTACGGCTCAATACACACAATTGTTAAGGTGATGCAGACCAGAGAAAGACGTTTGTCTTGTTTACATCAGGGTCCATACTAGCCCCTTTCGTGACTGTGCTGCACCGAGTGAATCCACAGTCACTTGCTCCTCAATGGGAAACCAACCTAGATTTACCCTGAAGGACTGGTTCTGGCCGAACCGTTCGTTATACAAGTATCACAGAGACATTACAAATGTGCTCACAGTTGCACGAGGGTTTCGGACAGAGATACGGGATGGTGCGCAGGCGCTGTGATCACCCAACGGCGGAAATAATGCCGCTTTGAGCAGTTTATAAAAAAATATTAAAAATATTTATTAGCAACGCCGAGCTTTCAAACCATCCCGTATCTCTGTCCGAACATATACAGAAATAAATACAGTAAAAACATACATGACATCATGACATTTATGGCATAGGGACATACATGACATACAGGTATATACTGTAGTACTGTTACATTTGTGACATATACGATATGCAAATAATATACAGTACTGTTACCCAGAGATCCTAACAGAAAATATTATATATATATGATGGGGATGAGACTGTACATTAGGAGGAGGGGGGGGGGGGGGGGTGGACATTTACGGTGGCCAGTTTCGAATTGCAGTCTCCCGTAGGTGCTCTTTAAGAGCGGTTTTGAATGTGGGCAGGGGTAAAGTGGGTTTTAGGAGTGAGGTTAAGCAGTAGTCTGACCAGTTTGTTTTGTGATGTTTGTAATCTTGTTTTTAGTGCCTTTGAGGTGCTTTGGTACCATGAGGTGCAGGCATAGTCGTAGTACCCTTGAATGAGTACTGAGAGTACCCATGATTTTTGCCATTTTGTTATCGTGAAATTGGTATTAAATTTAATTCTGATTGGCATTAAAAAGTCTTAAAGCCTTAAATCTGACTGGGCTAAACCCTGGTTATTTTCAGCCCAATTTATTCATTTCACTGCAAACCATCTGATCAATATATCACCCATACTACATAAAGCATTTACTGACGATCACGTAATTATAAACGCCGCCCCCCCCCCCCCTTTCCTCCGTGCATGATGACGCATAACGTATACGATCATATACAGTTGCATTTTTTAATATAGCGTGTCTAGGGAATAAACGGCAATCGATGCATTTAGGTCTATAACTCACATTCTAGGAATTACTACAGAAAATGATAAAACATACTTATATTCTAGAAGGTATTTTTGTATTTTTGTATGAATGAAAAAGTATAACGTTCCTACATCCTGAACAATAGATAATCGATGTTGAATGCAGGCATTAAAGTGTTCCGTCTCAAGACGGATTTCCGTCAATTTGATTGGGGAGATCCGTCAATTTGATTCGCAGTCTAACGGAATTGACTACCTGGTATAATATGATTTGTAGATGCATACAGATTGAAACAAAATTGAGCCAATCAGAGGCGCCAAATATCATGAAAAGGGAATTTTTTCTACCGAGGCGGCGCCAAGCAGTCATCACTCAGGGACTCGAGTGGTTGCAGCTGGAGGCTATTGGGCGAGTGACATTTGCGAGGTCTGTCCGCCACATGGCAGGGTAACAAAATAGTTGTGTCCCCTGCTGTGGTTGTGAGTATAGTATACGTTTATTAGCTTAACTCCGTAGCAACATCACACGGGTGTATCTGTAGACAGTCTCCTCCCCACCGTATATATCTTTTTTCCTACCACCCACCCCCTCCTAATGTACAGTCCCGGACTTTCCAGTGAATCATAGTGTCCTTTTTTTTCATTTTCCCAGATGCACCATGCACCAAGGATCCAGCTGATTACTGCCAATCTGGAGGATTGTTCCTTATCTGCTCTTCACTTGTGCCACTGATTCATTGACCTTTTGTGGTGTGGTATGTTTTGATTTTTACTTAGTAATACACTGTATAGTTGGGATTCTGAATTAAACAGTATAATGTTCACATATATTATGGAGCCCCCAGGGGTCGGGAGAATATTGTGGAAAACAATATAAAACTGAAATGGTAAAGCTAAAAAACTGTAGACCTGACCACAACCCCCTCGGTTCAACAGCACAATATGTTGCTTTCTCCGCTTTTAAAAGTTGAAATCATCTGATGACATTGAAGGGATAGTTCAGAATTGTGGACATAAAGTTTAATTTACTACTTGGCCATTATGTTATGTTCAATGGACTGCACTTATATAGCAATAGCGCTTTTATCCAAAGCGCGTATGGCCTCTCATTCACCTATTCACACACATTCACACACCAATGGTGGCAGCTGCCATGCATATTGATCCATAAATAGTGTTTAGATTGTACTTCTATAGGTTTTTAACTTTACATACTGTATTTAAACATTATATTTGAACAAACACTGCAAGCTAAAGTTTTAAATCATTTGAATCTGTTTTATACAGCACACTTGCTTCCAAAATAAAGCAGTTTTACAATCCTGATCGTTTGTTAACACTTGAAGCTTTTTGTTTCTAACAATCTGTACAATAAAAGTGTTTCTCTGCTGAACTTTGAGTTCTGTCACTTAATTGAAGGAGTTTGATTGTAATAATTATGGGAAAACCTGTAAAATAACAGTGTTTCACTGCTGAACTTTAAGTTCTGTCACTTTATTGAAGGAGTTTGATTGTAATAATTGAGGAAAAACCTGTGAAATAACAGTGTTTCACTGCTGAACTTTAAGTTCTGTCACTTAATTGAAGGAGTTTGATTGTAATAATTATGGGAAAACCTGTAAAATAACAGTGTTTCATTGCTGAACTTTAAGTTCTGTCACTTTATTGAAGGAGTTTGATTGTAATAATTGAGGAAAAACCTGTGAAATAACAGTGTTTCACTGCTGAACTTTAAGTTCTGTCACTTTATTGAAGGAGTTTGATCGTAATAATTTAGGAAAAATCTGTGAAATAACAGTCTTTCACTGCTGAACTTTGAGTTCTGTCACTTTATTGAAGGAGTTTGATTGTAATAATTATGGGAAAACCTGTAAAATAACAGTGTTTCACTGCTGAACTTTAAGTTCTGTCACTTAATTGAAGGAGTTTGATTGTAATAATTGAGGACAAACCTGTGAAATAACAGTGTTTCACTGCTGAACTTTAAGTTCTGTCACTTTATTGAAGGAGTTTGATCGTAATAATTTAGGAAAAACCTGTGAAATAACAGTCTTTCACTGCTGAACTTTGAGTTCTGTCATTTTATTGAAGGAGTTTGATTGTAATAATTATGGGAAAACCTGTAAAATAACAGTGTTTCACTGCTGAACTTTAAGTTCTGTCACTTAATTGAAGGAGTTTGATTGTAATAATTGAGGAAAAACCTGTGAAATAACAGTGTTTCACTGCTGAACTTTAAGTTCTGTCACTTTATTGAAGGAGTTTGATCGTAATAATTTAGGAAAAACCTGTGAAATAACAGTGTTTCACTGCTGAACTTTGAGTTCTGTCACTTAATTGAAGGAGTTTGATTGTAATAATTATGGGAAAACATGTAAAATAACAGTGTTTCACTGCTGAACTTTGAGTTCTGTCACTTAATTGAAGGAGTTTGATTGTAATAATTATGGGAAAACATGTAGAATAACAGTGTTTCACTGCTGAACTTTGAGTTCTGTCACTTAATTGAAGGAGTTTGATTGTAATAATTCTGGGAAAACATGTAAAATAACAGTGTTTCACTGCTGAACTTTGAGTTCTGTCACTTAATTGAAGGAGTTTGATTGTAATAATTCTGGGAAAACATGTAAAATAACAGTGTTTCACTGCTGAACTTTAAGTTCTGTCACTTTATTGAAGGAGTTTGATCATAATAATTTAGGAAAAACCTGTGAAATAACAGTGTTTCACTGCTGAACTTTAAGTTCTGTCACTTTATTGAAGGAGTTTGATCGTAATAATTTAGGAAAGACCTGTGAAATAACAGTGTTTCACTGCTGAACTTTGAGTTATGTCACTTAATTGAAGGAGTTTCATCGTAAATGTAGGGAAAACTTGTGAAATAACAGTGTTTCACTGCTGAACTTTAAGTTCTGTCACTTTATTGAAGGTGTTTGATCATAATAATGTAGGAAAAAACCTGTAAAATAACAGTGTTTCACTGCTGAACCTAACCTGTCAATTAACAGTGATTCTCTGTTCTCGGGTTCTCAAATAATAAACAGAATTATCTGTAAATTTATTGCTTTTCCACTTTATTTTAATTAGGGTATTTCAATGTAAATTCTACAGAATATCTCTGGCACCAAGCTGCCGGACTTCTACCGTTTTTTACCGATTTTTTTCTTACAGTGTAGGCTACAGTACACATAGATGATCGCGAACAGGGGCACATATTGTTCCATAGCATACGCCTTCAGTTGATCATGACAAATCCTCTCTTACCTTGACGATTAAAAAGCCTCCATAATTTAGTAAATAAAGCTGTAGCCAGCCAGCTAGTATTGATGCTATACAAAATGCTATCCACAAAATAGCTACATAGCTAACCAACTAAATACAATGGTATCCTGAGGTAATGTTAGATACAACGTTTGCTAGTCGAAATGACTGGACACACACAGGGACAAGTTAAACATCAATCAATTAATTTATTCCAACAGGTAGTTTGAGCTGCATGTGAGCCGCGGTCTTTCTCTCCTCTCCTTTGGAAACTAATGATGATACGTTAGCTAGAAAAAGCACAGAACCGGCCGGCAAAAGTTAAGCTGCTAGCAACAGACACTATAATACTTCCGTCGGGGGATTTCAAAATAAAAGAGCGACGTCTAAAAGCACCGTAAATAGGTTTATTTTGTACATTATCTAACGTTAACACAAACCTAAACTAACTTTAGATTAGTTTAGGTTCGTGTAACGTTAGATATTGTAAAGAATAAACGTATTTACGGTGCTTTTAGACGTCGCTCTTTTATTTTGAAACCCCCCGCCCCGGAAGTAAAAATTATGCTTATTTGTCTGCTTGTTATCAATGGGTTGCTACATACGGGGTACAATGTTACATAGGCTGTGCGTCGATGTTGCAGAAGCATAAAGGCCTGCAACACCTTTGCTTTGTCGATGTTGTGGTGCAGTTGCTTTGAAGTTGCTGTAGCATTTAGAGGCCTTTAACGTTAGCAGAATAGACACACCGAGAGTCTGGTTAATGTTGTTTGGTACGCTAGCACAGTAGCTGAGAATACCGGTCGCAGCTGTTTGTTTACTTCTGGTAAACGTAATGACGTTAACATCCTGTTTACGTTTACCCAATCAGAAGCCTTCCCAGCCCCAAACCTTACGATGACTCGAAAACTCCCGATTAGACAGTGACTTTCATGTAAACACCTTGTCGGAATTAAGATTTGACATGTAAACTCGCATGATTTTTTTTTACATCCGAATGATTTGATTCCAAAGTTATAATTCGGAATTAAAAGTCACCATGTAACCGCAGCCACTGTTTCCTTTTCCATGTGGGGATTTTAAATTGTATCTACAGAATATATTCAAGCTTACAGACAAGTAGCCGGAAACAACAAGTGAGATCTTCGCTTGTCTTCTGAGATCTGAAATCTTCTGAGAGAATTGTTGAATATACTGTACACAAATGTTCTAGAATGTGCTATTATGACATCATACTGTGACATCACTAATGTTCTAGAATGTTCTATTATGACATACTGTGACATCACAAATGTTCTAGAGTGTTTGATTATGACATCATACTGTGACATCACAAATGTTCTAGAGTGGTTGATTATGACATCATACTGTGACATCACAACGGAACATGTTTGAGTTGAATAATATAAATAATATGTTGATGTTAAAAAAGAACAAATAAAATGATAAAAAACTACATAAAACAATGATACAAATTATAATAAAATATTTAAGTAAAATGTATAGAAATAAAGAAAAATAAGACAATGAAAAAAAGATAATAATTAATTTAAACGCTATTTTAAAAAGGTACGTTTTGAGCAATGCCAACTGAGTCTGCTGTCCTAACAGACTTGGAGTCTGTAGGGTAAGCACTTATTCCCTCCGCCCTGAACATTTATGGAGATGTATGGGCCTTTTAAGTCAGTGATAAAAGTGTATTTCAAGGATAAGTGAGCTCCTGCACTGATTATTATAGTTCAATATTCAATATTTGATCACCAAAAAACCCCAAAAAGCATAACAAGGCCCCTCCCTGCCCAAAAAGGGCCCCCAAAAATAGCACAGGCCCAGTGCCCTTTTCAGCCTTTGAGCACCTGCCCCTTTAACGTCCTGTGCACGTCCCTGGTCACAAGGATAATGAAACAGTTTTGAACTTAAAGATGCATTACTTCCTGTATATATTCACAACTCCCTGAGTGACCCACCAATGGTGTAGCAAGAATATTGGATAAAGGAAGATAACAAATGACGAGCAGTGACATGGAAATGGGTCATAGTTTCTGTTTCCTAAGTGAAGGAGATCATAACAGCATCTCAACATCTCTAGTCTTCTGTCAAAACCTTTTATTTATACCTATATCTCTCATTGGTGTGAATTAACCCTGGGCATGCTCCAGTCTCCTAAGTTGGGAGACATAAAGGTCTCTGGCCATAGGCAGTGGTCAGATGGTCAGTGGCGCCCCCTAGCAGCAGTGGCGGGCAGGTCCTACCACGCTACCTCATATAAAAGCCCACTCCTATGCAGTTTTACAACAGACCGTTCAAGTGCATCGTAATTTTCCTACGAGTCCAGATCCAGCCATCTCCTGTCTACAGGGGAAATTAACGGGTTAGCATTGGGGAGATTTGTTAATTATGGCACACAATGCATTTTCGCTTGTTGAGATTATGTTGGATTGCATTCAGAAGGTTGCATGTTCACAGGGGCGTAGCTGGAGGGGGGTAGTTTAGGATGATTCCAAGGGCCCAGCACTGGGGGGGGGCCCAATTATTTTATTATTATAATTTTTTTTACTAGACATCACTCAGGTGTATGATTGATGCTCTCATTGATACTATGTTTGTTTCTGAAGTGTGTGTGTGTGTGTGTGTGTGTGTGTGTGTGTGTGTGTGTGTGTGTGTGTGTGTGTGTGTGTGTGTGTGTGTGTGTGTGTGTGTGTGTGTGAGATATATAGAGAGAGGGGGGTGAGAGAGATGAGGAAGGGGCAAGAGAGAAAGAGAGCTGGGAGAGTGTGTGAGAGAGAGGGGGGGGGGGGGTGATTACTCAGCCCTTGTGTGGGTGAATGTAACAAGTTCCTAACGTTTTCTTTCCCCTATTATTTCATGCACACTTTATTCATTGTTTTAAATTATTATTTTCTTAAGTTATTTTGTGCATCACTCTGTTTTGAATTTGATGCAAATTTGCAATGCATGAGGGTCATCCTTTTGTGTTAAATGGCTGCATAAAGCAAGCATTTGTTGACTCGCATGTTGATAAGAGTATTAAAACTTGGAACTTGAAAAAGATCTGTTTAAGGTAGAAAAAAAAGAGAAAAAAAATGTGATTCAGACTGTCCAGGTCTGCTCCCACCACAGAGCTTGCTTTTTTGACCAGTTTGTTTATTTTGTCTGTGTTGGTGTTGCCCCCCCAGCATACCACAGCGGAGAAGAGGGCACCAGCAACCACAGACTGGTAGAACATCTGCAGCAGTTTGCTGCAGACATTAAAAGACCTGAGCCTTCTCAGGAAAAACAGTCTGCTCTGTCCCTTCCTGTAGGGCCTCGATGTTGTTCGTCCAGTCCAGTTTACTATCACTTGACCCAGGGTTGTTCCCAGCCTAGTGCGACTCAAGGTTCTTTGGTAGACTATTGCATTGGTCTATTCATTGAAGATGAACGCAATGCGACATCCTTTACTAGGCTCACCCACCAACAGTGCAGGTGCTGAACTGCTGATCCGAATGTATAGGTAAAAACCATATTATTTATTCATCAATAAATAAATGGCCAAAAAAAAATTTGCTTGTGCGCTCACATTCTTTGGGGGCCCACTAATACATTCTTTCTGGGGCCCAGAATCTACCTTTCTGGGGCCCAGAATCTACAGCTATGCCCCTGCATGTTCATATCACATCGGGGCGGGGGTCAGTACATTTAAGTAATTTCCCCACTGGGACAAGTTATTCTTCTGCATATAGTGTATGTGGGTAGTCCTTAGGTTTTGTGTAATTGTATGTCCCAGGGCTAAAGAGCATTGAATTGAAAATGGAGGAGCCTTATGTAAACAAGACGAAAGTATTTTTCTGGTCTGCATCCTCTTAGCAGTTGTTTGTATTATGCCGTACTGTATTGTACCCATTCTGCAAACGTTTTCAATCAATCAATACTCGGGAGCCTCCCCAGGTAGGCTTCCCCTCCTGGTGTAATGCTGGATGACCGTGCAGCCCCCCCCCTCCTGGTGTAATGCTGGATGACCGTGCAGCCCCCCCCCCTCCTGGTGTAATGCTGGATGACCGTGCAGCCCCCCCTGTCCTGGTGTAATGCTGGATGACCGTGCAGCCCCCCCTCTCCTGGTGTAATGCTGGATGACCGTGCAGCCCCCCCTCTCCTGGTGTAATGCTGGATGACCGTGCAGCCCCCCCTCTCCTGGTGTAATGCTGGATGACCGTGCAGCCCCCCCTCTCCTGGTGTAATGCTGGATGACCGTGCAGCCCCCCCCCTCCTGGTGTAATGCTGGATGACCGTGCAGCCCCCCCTCCTGGTGTAATGCTGGATGACCGTGCAGCCCCCCCTCCTGGTGTAATGCTGGATGACCGTGCAGCCCCCCCCCCTCCTGGTGTAATGCTGGATGACCGTGCAGCCCCCCCTCCTGGTGTAATGCTGGATGACCGTGCAGCCCCCCCCTCTCCTGGTGTAATGCTGGATGACCGTGCAGCCCCCCCCCCCTCCTGGTGTAATGCTGGATGACTGTGCAGCCCCCCCTCCTGGTGTAATGCTGGATGACCGTGCAGCCCCCCCCCCTCCTGGTGTAATGCTGGATGACCGTGCAGCCCCCCCTCTCCTGGTGTAATGCTGGATGACCGTGCAGCCCCCCCTCTCCTGGTGTAATGCTGGATGACCATGCAGCCCCCCCTCTCCTGGTGTAATGCTGGATGACCGTGCAGCCCCCCCCCTCCTGGTGTAATGCTGGATGACCATGCAGCCCCCCCTTTCCTGGTGTAATGCTGGATGACCGTGCAGCCCCCCCTCTCCTGGTGTAATGCTGGATGACCGTGCAGCCCCCCCTCCTGGTGTAATGCTGGATGACCGTGCAGCCCCCCCTCCTGGTGTAATGCTGGATGACCGTGCAGCCCCCCCTCTCCTGGTGTAATGCTGGATGACCGTGCAGCCCCCCCTCTCCTGGTGTAATGCTGGATGACCGTGCAGCCCCCCCTCTCCTGGTGTAATGCTGGATGACCGTGCAGCCCCCCCTCTCCTGGTGTAATGCTGGATGACCGTGCAGCCCCCCCTCTCCTGGTGTAATGCTGGATGACCGTGCAGCCCCCCCTCTCCTGGTGTAATGCTGGATGACCGTGCAGCCCCCCCTCTCCTGGTGTAATGCTGGATGACCGTGCAGCCCCCCCCCTCCTGGTGTAATGCTGGATGACCGTGCAGCCCCCCCTCTCCTGGTGTAATGCTGGATGACCGTGCAGCCCCCCCTCTCCTGGTGTAATGCTGGATGACCGTGCAGCCCCCCCTCTCCTGGTGTAATGCTGGATGACCGTGCAGCCCCCCCTCTCCTGGTGTAATGCTGGATGACCGTGCAGCCCCCCTCTCCTGGTGTAATGCTGGATGACCGTGCAGCCCCCTCCTCTCCTGGTGTAATGCTGGATGACCGTGCAGCCCCCCCTCTCCTGATGTAATGCTGGATGACCATGCAGCCCCCCCCCTCCTGGTGTAATGCTGGATGACCATGCAGCCCCCCCCCCCTCCTGGTGTAATGCTGGATGACCATGCAGCCCCCCTCTCCTGGTGTAATGCTGGATGACCGTGCAGCCCCCCCTCTCCTGGTGTAATGCTGGATGACCGTGCAGCCCCCCCCCTCCTGGTGTAATGCTGGATGACCGTGCAGCCCCCCCTCTCCTGGTGTAATGCTGGATGACCGTGCAGCCCCCCCCCCTCTCCCGGTGTAATGCTGGATGACCGTGCAGCCCCCCCCCTCTCCTGGTGTAATGCTGGATGACCGTGCAGCCCCCCCTCTCCTGGTGTAATGCTGGATGACCATGCAGCCAGCCCCCCTCCTGGTGTAATGCTGGATGACCGTGCAGCCCCCCCTCTCCTGGTGTAATGCTGGATGACCGTGCAGCCCCCCCTCTCCTGGTGTAATGCTGGATGACCGTGCAGCCCCCCCTCTCCTGGTGTAATGCTGGATGACCGTGCAGCCCCCCCCCTCCTGGTGTAATGCTGGATGACCATGCAGCCCCCCCTTTCCTGGTGTAATGCTGGATGACCGTGCAGCCCCCCCTCTCCTGGTGTAATGCTGGATGACCGTGCAGCCCCCCCTCTCCTGGTGTAATGCTGGATGACCGTGCAGCCCCCTCCTCTCCTGGTGTAATGCTGGATGACCGTGCAGCCCCCCCTCTCCTGGTGTAATGCTGGATGACCATGCAGCCCCCCCTCTCCTGGTGTAATGCTGGATGACCGTGCAGCCCCCCCTCTCCTGGTGTAATGCTGGATGACCATGCAGCCCCCCCCCCTCCTGGTGTAATGCTGGATGACCATGCAGCCCCCCCCCCTCCTGGTGTAATGCTGGATGACCATGCAGCCCCCCCCCTCCTGGTGTAATGCTGGATGACCGTGCAGCCCCCCCTCTCCTGGTGTAATGCTGGATGACCATGCAGCCCCCCCCCTCCTGGTGTAATGCTGGATGACCGTGCAGCCCCCCCTCTCCTGGTGTAATGCTGGATGACCGTGCAGCCCCCCCTCTCCTGGTGTAATGCTGGATGACCGTGCAGCCCCTCCCCTCCTGGTGTAATGCTGGATGACCGTGCAGCCCCCCCTCTCCTGGTGTAATGCTGGATGACCGTGCAGCCCCCCCTCTCCTGGTGTAATGCTGGATGACCGTGCAGCCCCCCCTCTCCTGGTGTAATGCTGGATGACCGTGCAGCCCCCCCTCTCCTGGTGTAATGCTGGATGACCGTGCAGCCCCCCCTCTCCTGGTGTAATGCTGGATGACCGTGCAGCCCCCCCCCTCCTGGTGTAATGCTGGATGACCGTGCAGCCCCCCCTCTCCTGGTGTAATGCTGGATGACCGTGCAGCCCCCCCCCCCTCTCCCGGTGTAATGCTGGATGACCGTGCAGCCACCCCACTCTCCTGGTGTAATGCTGGATGACCGTGCAGCCCCCCCTCTCCTGGTGTAATGCTGGATGCCCGTGCAGCCCCCCCTCTCCTGGTGTAATGCTGGATGACCGTGCAGCCCCCCCTCTCCTGGTGTAATGCTGGATGACCGTACAGCCCCTCCTCTCCTGGTGTAATGCTGGATGACCGTGCAGCCCCCCCTCTCCTGGTGTAATGCTGGATGACCGTGCAGCCAGCCCCCCTCCTGGTGTAATGCTGGATGACCGTGCAGCCCCCCCCCTCCTGGTGTAATGCTGGATGACCGTGCAGCCCCCCCTCTCCTGGTGTAATGCTGGATGACCGTGCAGCCCCCCCTCTCCTGGTGTAATGCTGGATGACCGTGCAGCCCCCCCTCTCCTGGTGTAATGCTGGATGACCGTGCAGCCCCCCCCCTCCTGGTGTAATGCTGGATGACCGTGCAGCCCCCCCTCTCCTGGTGTAATGCTGGATGACCGTGCAGAAGGGCTGTCTTAAATACTTCGAAGCTTCGTTCGATGGCACAAGCTTCGAACATTTTAAAAGAAATCGAAGTTTAAAAAAAATTTAAAATAAATAAAAGTTTTATTTTTTTAACTTCGATTTTTTTTTCTGTTCGAAGCTTGTGCCATCGAAATAACGTGTATCCATTCAACTAGCTGCTGTACTGCTATGGTAGCTAGCCTAGCCGCAATGCTATGGCCGATCACATTCACGTTAGCATGTAAGCTAACAACAAGAGCTTTACTGTAGGTTTAGTCTCTCGCTTTTTGAGAGACATAAACTCTCTGCTCTTGGTGGTACATTGTGTTGATGACTCTGCACCCCCCCTTAACAACTGTTTGTATTGAGCCGTATTGTATTGTACCCATTCTGCAATGTTAAATAACGTTTATCCATTCAACTAGCTGCTGTACTGCTATGGTAGCTAGCCTAGCCGCAATGCTATGGTCGATTCCATTCACGTTAGCATATAAGCTAACAACAACAAGAGCATTGGGTCTCTCGCTTTTTGAGACATAAACTCTCCACTCTTGGTGGTACATTGTGTTGATGACTCTGCACCCCCCCCTTAACAACTGTTTGTATTGAGCCGTATTGTATTGTACCCATTCTGCAATGTTAAATAACGTTTATCCATTCAACTAGAGCTATACTGCTATGGTAGCTAGCCTAGCCGCAATGCTATGGTCGATCCCATTCACGTTAGCATGTAAGCTAACAACAACAGGTTTAGTCTCTCGCTTTTCGATTTTCATTTTTTATTTGTATTTTTTACTTCGATTTGTGTGTGTGTGTGTGTGTGAACAATCCACTTTATTTATAGAGCACATTTAAAAACAACAAAGTTTACCAAGTGCTGTACAAGTCCCACAACATAAGATAAAAAAATAAATAAACAAAATAAAAACGTTTTTTTTTTTTTTTTTTTTTAATCGAAGCTTCGAATTAAAATCGAAGCTCGGCCCCGAAGCTTCGATTGCCAAAAAAAGCTTCGAAGGTCAGCCCTACGGCGTGCAGCCCCCCCTCTCCTGGTGTAATGCTGGATGACCGTGCAGCCCCTCTCCTGGTGTAATGCTGGATGACCGTGCAGCCCCCCTCCTGGTGTAATGCTGGATGACCGTGCAGCCCCCCCTCTCCTGGTGTAATGCTGGATGACCGTGCAGCCCCCCCTCTCCTGGTGTAATGCTGGATGACCGTGCAGCCCCCCCTCTCCTGGTGTAATGCTGGATGACCGTGCAGCCCCCTCCTCTCCTGGTGTAATGCTGGATGACCGTGCAGCCCCCCCTCTCCTGGTGTAATGCTGGATGACCGTGCAGCCCCCCCCCCTCCTGGTGTAATGCTGGATGACCGTGCAGCCCCCCCTCTCCTGGTGTAATGCTGGATGACTGTGCAGCCCCCCCTCTCCTGGTGTAATGCTGGATGACTGTGCAGCCCCCCCTCTCCTGGTGTAATGCTGGATGACTGTGCAGCCCCCCCTCTCCTGGTGTAATGCTGGATGACCGTGCAGCCCCTCCTCTCCTGGTGTAATGCTGGATGACCGTGCAGCCCCCCCCTCTCCTGGTGTAATGCTGGATGACCATGCAGCCCCCCCTCTCCTGGTGTAATGCTGGATGACCGTGCAGCCAGCCCCCCTCCTGGTGTAATGCTGGATGACCGTGCAGCCCCCCCTCTCCTGGTGTAATGCTGGATGACCGTGCAGCCCCCCCTCTCCTGGTGTAATGCTGGATGACCGTGCAGCCCCCCCTCTCCTGGTGTAATGCTGGATGACCGTGCAGCCCCCCCTCTCCTGGTGTAATGCTGGATGACCGTGCAGCCCCCCCTCTCCTGGTGTAATGCTGGATGACCGTGCAGCCCCTCCTCTCCTGGTGTAATGCTGGATGACCGTGCAGCCCCCCCTCTCCTGGTGTAATGCTGGATGACCGTGCAGCCCCTCCTGGTGTAATGCTGGATGACCGTGCAGCCCCCCCTCTCCTGGTGTAATGCTGGATGACCGTGCAGCCCCTCCTGGTGTAATGCTGGATGACCGTGCAGCCCCCCCTCTCCTGGTGTAATGCTGGATGACCGTGCAGCCCCTCCTGGTGTAATGCTGGATGACCGTGCAGCCCCTCCTGGTGTAATGCTGGATGACCGTGCAGCCCCTCTCCTGCTGCGTCCGGTAATGATTGTGAGCTTTGGTTGCGCAGCAGTGGCGGCTCGCCACTAGGGGCGCTCGGGCGCCGCCCCCCCTCAGGCCCTGCCCTGGTTATATGAGAGAACAAGAAAAATAATGTTTTAGTTTTTTGTTTTATAGCCCTATAAATAATATAAACATGTTTAAAATTAATAATATTTACTCATTTTAAGTATGTTTGTGTTTCCAATGCACAATATAACGTTATTATATAAAATAAAAAATACTCGTTTTCTTGAACAGGAAGTGACTCACTTTTTTTTCTTCTTCTTTTTTTTTGTATTTCTCGGCCCGGGCTAGACGCGATAGCGCTCTGAGTGCGCGTCACGGTTTGATCGCTGTATCCGTCGCAGCCAATCAGTGCGTAACGTGCTGTGCGTTGAAATATGACTATTATGTTGGAATCCGGGCGCGATTTGAAGCGGTCTAGGCAGCAGCGTCAAGAATTTCTGTAGCCGCATTTCGCGGAGACGCTCTCTGATTGGCCGACGCCAGTATTTTTTTCCGTAGCAGAATTTCGCGGAGACAATCTCTGATTGGCCGAATCCAATTTCTAATGTTCCAATTCTAGCTTATTCCTAGGTTGGTGGTAGAGAGATAGTTGTGTTGTTGTGAGATGCAGCTGTTTGTCTTAGAGCGTGACTGCAAGTTCTTTAGACGGTTAAGCTTAGGCACTCTTTCAAAGTTGGTTAAGGTTAGAGTTTGTCTTAGAGCATGGCGATAGAACGCCAGGTAGTTTGCAGTCTGTTCGACGCGGAAATGGACAAAGAAATGTACTTGTGTTGTGTGGTGCTAACTGCTAACAAGCTAACACTTGGCTAACAAGCTATATGGCGGATGCAGTCTGGACACAGTGGACAGTGGTCTGGAATACATCAACAGTGGATTATACACTTTATCAAGCCCTCCTGCCCTGGACGTTTCAACTAAACAGTGAGTCTCTCTCTCTCTCTCTCTCTCTCTCTCTCTCTCTCTCTCGCTCTCTCTCTCTCTCACTATACACAGCTGTCTCCGCAAAATGCGGCTACGGAAAAAAGTATTGACTGTGCTTGCTGAGACGATAATAGGCTAGTGATTCAAAGCGCGCTGCTGTGTTGTGAACTATAACATTAATTTAGCTGCTGCTGATGCATAATGAATGAATGGTGAGTTGTTTAAAATGACAACATACATGTGTTAATTATTTGATTTGATTGATCCGAGAGACAGAGAGAGAGATTGCTCCAGAGCATCTCAGAGCATTACATTTTCAACTCGACCTCCTAACGTGAACTGCGACCCACAAGGCACCAGCGGCACCAGCCGCTACTGTTGCGCAGACATCCAAAAAACATAAGCACAGTTGAATGGTAACACAATGCTGACAACATTAAGCTCTACTTGGCTATAGATTGTGTCTACAGATTAACTAGATCTACTTGGCTATAGGTTGTGTCTACAGATTAACAAGCCCTACTTGGTTATAGGTTGCGTCTACAGGTTGTACTCAATTCCTTGAGGGCAGATTTGAAGAGAAAGTGTTTTCTAACATCTCGCACGCCTGTTTTTCTGCAGACGACACCCCCATCTTCTCGGCCAATTCAGCAGCCACCAGTAACCACCAGGAAGGAAGATATCGGTGAGTTTCCCTGCAAAAATACTCTGAAATAACGAGTGCTGGAAAAATCGAATTGGATCATGACCTTTTTGAATGGCCAATTGAACCATTTCCATGATTAAAATGGAAGGTCAAATCAAAATGTGGATTGATAAAAGAAGATATGATATATGTTTTTCAGACTCCACGCTGCTGTTTAAAAAATTAAAGGAATGATTGATATTTTATGTTTTTTTAAAGCCAGTATGAGTCCCACTTTTCAAATACTACTGATACACAACCTATTCTCCACTTGCACAAATTGAAAGTAGGCACTTCCGGCTGACTTCCGGTTGCCAATAGTACTTCCTGTCCCATCCAAATACATTGGTTTTAGCTACTTTTCTCCCCTTATTTAAACAACTTTGTCGGCACCGAGAGGCAATGAAACGTTTGTATTATTATAGTATAGAATGTATTTAATAAGCAAACGTTTGTCAGCAGGGTTTTTGGGCTGTATTTCATGTAAAAACGTTTACTGTTAGTTTCCTTGCTCAGCCAGCATTAGCCTTCATTAGCTAACAGAAGCTAGTGGTTAAACAGGCCGGATTAGCTTTGAGCTAACTATCTTTCCCGACCCATGTATTCATTCCATTCTAAACATAACGTTAGTTTACAAAACATGACCTGTCTATATAACGTTGAGGAACAAATTATAAGTGTGTGGGTGTGTGTTTTGGTGAACATTGGACTGCAAACAGAAAATGCATCACAGTTAGACAGTAGCTACTGTTAGCTGCCCTCCGGATTAGCTTTGAGCTAACTATCTTTCCCGACCCATGTATTCATTCCATTCTAAACATAACGTTAGTTTACAAAACATGACCTGTCTATATAACGTTGAGGAACAAATTATAAGTGTGTGGGTGTGTGTTTTGGTGAACATTGGACTGCAAACAGAAAATGCATCACAGTTAGACAGTAGCTACTGTTAGCTGCCCTCCGGATTAGCTTTGAGCTAACTATCTTTCCCGACCCATGTATTCATTCCATTCTAAACATAACGTCAGTTTACAAAACATGACCTGTCTATATAACGTTGAGGAACAAATTATAAGTGTGTGGGTGTGTGTTTTGGTGAACATTGGACTGCAAACAGAAAATGCATCACAGTTAGACAGTACTGTTAGCTGCCCTCCGGATTAGCTTTGAGCTAACTATCTTTCCCGACCCATGTATTCATTCCATTCTAAACATAACGTTAGTTTACAAAACATGACCTGTCTATATAACGTTGAGGAACAAATTATAAGTGTGTGGGTGTGTGTTTTTGTGAACATTGGACTGCAAACAGAAAATGCATCACAGTTAGACAGTAGCTACTGTTAGCTGCCCTCCGGATTAGCTTTGAGCTAACTATCTTTCCCGACCCATGTATTCATTCCATTCTAAACATAACGTCAGTTTACAAAACATGACCTGTCTATATAACGTTGAGGAACGTTATCTCCCGGGACGAGTAGCCACGTTAGTTAGCCAACAACCAGCCAGGCAGCGCCGTTATCTCCCGGGACGAGTAGCCACGTTAGTTAGCCAGCAACCATCAACCTAACGTTAGCTGGCTCCAGCAGCTTGTCGATGTCGTCGGGAGCATTTAGCCTGCTGGCTACCTAGCTCCACTTCAACCAGCATTGGGAGCTCCAGCAGCTTGTCGATGTGCTAATAGCCTCAGCAAGCTAACGTTAGCTGGCTCCAGCAGCTTGTCGATCTGCTGGAGCCAGCTAACGTTAGATTGGCTCCAGCAGCTTGTCGATCTGCTGGAGCCAGCTAACGTTAGGTTGACTGGTTGCTGGCTAACTAACGTGGCTACTCGTCCCGGGAGATAACGGCGCTGCCTGGCTGGTTGTTGGCTAGCTAACGTGGCTACTCGTCCCGGGAGATAACGTTCCTCAACGTTATATAGACAGGTCATGTTTTGTAAACTGACGTTATGTTTAGAATGGAATGAATACATGGGTCGGGAAAGATAGTTAGCTCAAAGCTAATCCGGAGGGCAGCTAACAGTAGCTACTGTCTAACTGTGATGCATTTTCTGTTTGCAGTCCAATGTTCACCAAAACACACACCCACACACTTATAATTTGTTCCTCAACGTTATATAGACAGGTCATGTTTTGTAAACTAACGTTATGTTTAGAATGGAATGAATACATGGGTCGGGAAAGATAGTTAGCTCAAAGCTAATCCGGAGGGCAGCTAACAGTAGCTACTGTCTAACTGTGATGCATTTTCTGTTTGCAGTCCAATGTTCACCAAAACACACACCCACACACTTATAATTTGTTCCTCAACGTTATATAGACAGGTCATGTTTTGTAAACTAACGTTATGTTTAGAATGGAATGAATACATGGGTCGGGAAAGATAGTTAGCTCAAAGCTAATCCGGAGGGCAGCTAACAGTAGCTACTGTCTAACTGTGATGCATTTTCTGTTTGCAGTCCAATGTTCACCAAAACACACACCCACACACTTATAATTTGTTCCTCAACGTTATATAGACAGGTCATGTTTTGTAAACTAACGTTATGTTTAGAATGGAATGAATACATGGGTCGGGAAAGATAGTTAGCTCAAAGCTAATCCGGCCTGTTTAACCACTAGCTTCTGTTAGCTAATGAAGGCTAATGCTGGCTGAGCAAGGAAACTAACGGTAAACGTTTTTACATGAAATACAGCCCAAAACCCCTGCTGACAAACGTTTGCTTATTAAATACATTCTATACTATAATAATACAAACGTTTCATTGCCTCTCTGTGCCGACAAAGTTGTTTAAATAAGGGGAGAAAAGTAGCTAAAACCAATGTATTTGGATGGGACAGGAAGTACTATTGGCAACCGGAAGTCAGCCGGAAGTGCCTACTTTCAATTTGTGCAAGTGGAGAATTCATCCTGGAGTTCATGACGGCACTGTTGTAGAGTTCTGATAGAGGCTGTGCTTGCTGTATATACGGATGTATACGCTTCAGTCTCCATCTAGTGGGCAAATGGAAGATAGCAGTCTGTGGGGATGTTCAACTCCCTCTGTGGAGGCATGTTGAATAATCATGTCATAATGACACCGCAATCACAGGCTTAACTTGAAAATGTTGACCTTCTCCCTAAGTCGTGCCATCCTTGGGGGAGGAGCTCATGAATTAGGATGTTAATATATTCATCCTGTCTAGGTGAATGGTTTGGCTCTTGGTTTCTCTTAAAGTCAGGGACCCAAATAAGTGATTGATATTTTTTCTTGTTGTGGAATTCAGGAACATATCACAACCAGATCACTATGGTTGTCATGTGGGGAGCCACGTGCAGAAGACCCATGGACCATTTTGGGTTCCACTCCATAGTAAAGGAGTCCATAAGTATCGAGTACAACTATAAAGAAAAATAAACTATGTCCCCAGTTCCAATGAAACAGAACCCTCCCAAGCA